>NC_134355.1:675008544-675270481 GCF_048569485.1 Anomaloglossus baeobatrachus | reverse complement strand
ATGGAGGCTGTCAGTATATGGAGGCTGTCAGTATATGGAGGCTGTCAGTATATGGAGGCTGTCAGTATATGGAGGCTGTCAGTATATGGAGGCTGTCAAGTATATGGAGGCTGTCAGTATATGGAGGCTGTCAGTATATGGAGGCTGTCAGTATATGGAGGCTGTCAGTATATGGAGGCTGTCAGTATATGGAGGCTGTCAGTATATGGAGGCTGTCAGTATATGGAGGCTGTCAGTATATGGAGGCTGTCAGTATATGGAGGCTGTCAGTTTGCCGGCTGTCGGTATACGGAGGCTGTCAGTCCCTGGTGCCGCTACCTGGCAGTGTCTGGGAGTTTCGCAGTCTCTGGCGGAGTTCGCAGCAGTCGCCTCCCCGCCGCCAGCACACACCGGGCGGACTCCAGCCTCTCCCCGCCGCTCACCTCTCTTATTCATCGGCCGGATCCGCACGGCCACCTTCACCTTGGAATCGCCCATCCTGCGCTCTGCGAGCTCCCAGGACCTGCCCGGACCCCGCCGGCTTCCGTCTGTCGGCGAGGTGGGCGGGAACCAGGGGGCGTAGCTAGGGAGGCGCGACGTAATGACGTAAAAATTAAAGAGCGCCGATCTGGCATCACGTGGTGCGGAGCGGTTACCATGGAGACGGAACATCGCGCTTTCTTTCTTGTCCGGTTCATGTAGAGACCCCAGGAATACACAGAGAGCAAGAGTCACCCGTGTGTGAGACTAGTGCAGTAGCTGATCTAATCAACGAATCTCGCAGCTGCTTTCATTTTCCAGTCTGAAATGAAAGCTTTAATGTGATTGGTTGCCGTTATTGCAATCAAAACGACCGGAGTATATGAACCAATCACAAGAATGCTTTCATTTTCTAGTCAGAAATTATATCTGCGCTATGATTGGTTGCTATACTTGCCAAGACTGCCCATATCAGCCAATGGCTGCTTCATTTTCTACCAAGAAGTGAAAGCTGTAATGTAATTGGCTGGTGTGATTGTAAGCCGATTCAACCAACCAGGCGACATTTTAGCGGTGATTTGATTGGTTGCTATAGATGATGACTACTTTGGTAATCCATAGCAACCAATAGTTGTAAAGAGATATAGTGCTGGAATTATTTACACCCCTGGCTGATTTTATATATATAGATATATATATATATATATATTATATATATATATATATTATAATATATATATATATATATATATATATTTGCCTTATTCTGTCTGTCTGTCTGTCTGTCATGCTCCAAAATTGTGTCCTTACGGTAACACAAAGCGGATTGGCCGCTGGGGCTCGCCATGGCCCCGCCCCCCCCCACGGATTGGCCTCTAGGCCTGGCTCTCTGCAGGCCCCCGCCCCCCTCACGCAATGCACGCTCGCTCTGGCCCAACTGACACGGAGCTCCGACTCCCAGGTGAGTACACACACACACATCAGATCACACTCACTCTCACACACACCTCACACATGACATCCACACACTCACAACATCCTGGGATATCGCTTGCTTCTACACCGGCTCCGTCAGGATCCCAGCAGCGCCAGACATAACCTTGCGATGCTGGGATCTTGACGGAGCCCGTGAACGCTTGTAACCATTATACACATCGGGTAACTAAGGTCCCTTAGTTACCCGATGTGTATCATAGTTACCAGTGTACACCGGCTCCCGGTACACATGTGCAGGGAGCCGGCATTATACTCCTCTCCCCCCAGGACTACTCCTCCTATTACAGTCCTCCTATTATACTCCTCTCTGAGTATAATAGGAGAACTATTATAGCATGGAGATGTAGCACGATGGGGGGGTGCGCAGCATGGGGGATGTAGCACGATGGGGGATGCGCAGCATGGGGGATGTAGCACGATGGGGTGCGCAGCATGGGGGATGTAGCACGATGGGGAGTGCGCAGCATGGGGGATGTAGCACGATGGGGAGTGCGCAGCATGGGGGATGTAGCACAATGGGGGAGTGCGCAGCATGGGGGATGTAGCACGATGGGGAGTGCGCAGCATGGCGGATGTAGCATGATGGGGAGTGCGCAGCATGGCGGATGGAGCACGATGGCGGGTGCGCAGCATGGGGGATGTAGCACGATGGGGAGTGCGCAGCATGGGGGATGTAGCACGATGGGGGATGTAGCACGATGGGGGATGTAGCACGATGGGGGGTGCGCAGCATGGGGGATGTAGCACGATGGGGAGTGCGCAGCATGGGGGATGTAGCACGATGGGGAGTGCGCAGCATGGGGGATGTAGCACGATGGGGGATGTAGCACGATGGGGGATTTAGCACGATGGGGGGTGCGCTGCATGGGGGATGTAGCACGATGGGGCATTGCGCAGCATGGGGGATGTAGCACGATGGGGAGTGCGCAGCATGGGGGATGTAGCACGATGGGGCATTGCGCAGCATGGGGGATGTAGCACGATAGGGCATTGCGCAGCATGGGGGATGTAGCACGATGGGGGGTGCGCAGCATGGGGGATGTAGCACGATGGGGGGTGCGCAGCATGGGGGATGGAGCACGATGGGGAGTGCGCAGCATGGCGGATGGAGCACGATGGGGAGTGCGCAGCATGGGGGATGGCGCATGATGGGGAGTGCGCAGCATGGAGGATGGAGCACGATGGGGAGTGCGCAGCATGGGGGATGGAGCACGATGGGGGGTGCGCAGCATGGGGGATGGAGCACGATGGGGAATGCGCAGCATAGGGGATGGGGCATGATGGGGGGTGCACACCTCCCCCCAACACACACACACACACACAGGGAACCACAAACACCGCCATACACAGACACCCACACACACAGACAACGCTGCACACACACAACACCCAACACACAAACACCGCGGCATACATAAATATACGCACATACCGCACAACACACACATTGCACAAAACATACCTCCCCCCAAAACACACCACACCCACACAAACCGCGCAACACACACACACACAACGCGACAGACACACAGCGCTCCACAAACAACGCAACACACATACAACACCGCTCTCACCCCCCGCCACACCCAGAACATGTACAGCCCCTACACAAACACTTGGTAACTACACACAACAACATCTATATATATATCTATAACAAAAATCATACATGAACTACACAATACGTAATTTCTAGAATACCCGATGCGTAGAATCAGGCCACCTTCTAGTATATGTATATATATATATATATTATATATATATATATCAACTTCTCTACATGTGTGACAGCCATTCTGTTCCAGTGTCAGTTGAATTCCAACCAGAGTACAGACCTGCAGAGGGCGAAAGCGACTCTCCACAGACCGGGATGGCCGTCATCTTATTCGAATGTCACTCAGCAACCGCAGGATGACATCAAGTGACCTACAAAAGGAATGGCAGATGGCAGCTGGGGTGAAGTGCACAGCAAGAATAGTTCATAACAAGCTCCTAGAGGCAGGGCTCAAGTCATGTAAAGCTAGAAAAAAGCCTTTCATCAATGAGAAGCAAAGGCGAGGCAGGCTGAAGTTTGCCAAACACCATAAGGATTACATTGGGGCGGACACTGACAGCTTGGGGCCCATGTGCAAGAAATTGTACCTGGTCCCCCCCTTCTATGGCGGCATAATTATATATATATATATATATAGATAGATAGATAGATATATAAATAGATACACACACATTATCTATCTATCTATCTATCTATCTATCTATCTATCACTAAATCCACATATAACACATCACTACACCCCCCCACATACTACACCTGTAATATACTACATCACTACACCCCCCCATATACTACACCTGTAATATACTACACCTGTAATATACTACATCACTACACCCCCCCCATATACTACACCTGTAATATACTACACCTGTAATATACTACATCACTACACCCCCCCCATATACTACACCTGTAATATACTACACCTGTAATATACTACATCACTACACCCCCCCATATACTACACCTGTAATATACTACATCACTACACCCCCCCATATACTACACCTGTAATATACTACATCACTACACCGCCCCATATACTACATCACTACACCCCCCATATACTACACCTGTAATATACTACACCTGTAATATACTACATCACTACACCCCCCATATACTACACCTGTAATATACTGCATCACTACACCCCCCCCCATATACTACACCTGTAATATACTACATCACTACATCCCCATATACTACACCTGTAATATACTACATCACTACATCCCCATATACTACACCTGTAATATACTACATCACTACACCGCCCCATATACTACATCACTACACCCCCCATATACTACACCTGTAATATACTACACCTGTAATATACTACATCACTACACCCCCCCATATACTACACCTGTAATATACTGCATCACTACACCCCCCCCCATATACTACACCTGTAATATACTACATCACTACATCCCCATATACTACACCTGTAATATACTACATCACTACATCCCCATATACTACACCTGTAATATATTACATCACTACATCCCCATATACTACACCTGTAATATACTACATCACTACATCCCCATATACTACACCTGTAATATACTACATCACTACATCCCCATATACTACACCTGTAATATAGTAAATCCCCATATACTACATCACTGCACCCTCTATATACTACACATGTAATAAACTACATTACTACATCCCCATATACTACATCACTGCACCCCCTATATACTACACATGTAATAAACTACATTACTACATCCCCATAAATACTACACCACTAAACCCCTATATACTACACCTGTAAAGTGACATCACAACACCCCCATATACATCACTACACCCCCAATATTAGTCACCAGTAGCCCCCCCCCCCCCCCTCATTGTTATTAGTCACCACTTATCTCTCCCTCCTCAGGCACCTCCGTACGCGCCCCCGCCGAGCTAATTCTTCTCTTGTACGGGCCCAGGCTGTGCCGATGCTGTTCTTGTCGAAAACCCCGTCGTTGCTTCTCTCCGTGAAGGCCCCCACTTTGCCGCTTCTTCTCCTGCTGGCCTTTTGAAATGACACAAGCGCGCACAGTACTGACGACATCAGGGCACGCGTGTGTCACAGAGAAAGTGCCGAGGAGGGAACAGAGGATAGATTCCTGTGTTCCACTGCCTGCACTGGCTGTGCGGAGCTGCAGGATCGCTCCCTGCCCTGTAATGAGGGTGATCTGACCAGGGCCCCCCGGAGCCTGGAGCTTCGAACAACAGGTCCGATTGCCCTCATCACTGACCGGCGAGCAAGGGCCCCCTGAACCTTCAGGCCCCTGTTCACCGCACCGGCTGAACCGACGATATGTCGGCCACTGGATTAGACCATAGAGGACTGGAGTAAGGTAATCTTCTTTGATGAGTCTAATTTTCAGCTTTGCCCAACACCTGGTCGTCTAATGGTTAGACGGAGACCTGGAGAGGCGTACAAGCCACAGTGTCTTGCACCCACTGTGAAATTTGATGGAGGATCAGTGCTGATCTTGGGATGCTTCAGCAAGGCTGGAATTGGGCAGATTAATCTTTGTGAAGGATGTAGGGATCAATCCGCATACAAGGTTATCCTGGAAAATTAGTTGCTTCTTTCTGCTCAAGCAATGTTCCCCAACTCTGAGGACTTTTTTTCCAGCAGGACAATGCCCCATGCACAGCTAGGTCAATGAATGTGTGGATGAAGGACCACCACATCAAAACCCTGCCATGGCAATCCCAATCTCCAGACCTGAACCCCATTGAAAACCTTTGGAATGTAATCAAGAGGAAGATGGATAGTCATAAGCCATCAAACAAAGAAGACCTACTTACAGTTTTGCACCAGGAGTGGCATAAGGTCACCGAAAAGCAGTGTGACAGACTGGTGGAAAGCAGCCAAGACGCAGGAAAGCTGGGATTAAACATAATGGTTATTCCACAAAATATTGATTTCTGAATCTGCCTGAGATAAATCATTATTAGTATTGTTGTTTCTAAATGATTCTGAACTTGTTTTCTTTGCATTATTTGAGGTCTGAATACAATGCATTGTTGTGTTATTTTCACCATTTCTCATTTTCAGAAAATAAATACAAAATTTATTGCTTAGAAATTCGAAGACGTTGTCAGTAGTTTATAGAATAAAGGAACAATTTACATTTTACTCAAAAATATAAAGAGAAAAAAATCAGAAAAACTGACAATTTTGCAGTGGTCTCAGTATATATATATATATATATATATATATATATATATATATATATATATATATATATATATATAAAATGATATTAGATTATATATAATATAATATATTATATATTGAATTTTATATTAAATATTATGTGTTAAAAATAATATTAAATATATTTTATATATATATATATATATATATATATATATATATACAGTTAGGTCCAGAAATATTTGGACAGTGACACAAGTTTTGTTATTTTAGCTGCTTACAAAAACATGTTCAGAAATACAATTATATATATAATATGGGTTGAAAGTGCACACTCCCAGCTGCAATATGAGAGTTTTCACATCCAAATCGGAGAAAGGGTTTAGGAATCATAGCTCTGTAATGCATAGCCTCCTCTTTTTCAAAGGACCAAAAGTAATTGGACAAGGGACTCTAAGGGCTGCAATTAACTCTGAAGGCGTCTCCCTCGTTAACCTGTAATCAATGAAGTAGTTAAAAGGTCTGGGGTTGATTACAGGTGTGTGGTTTTGCATTTGGAAGCTGTTGCTGTGACCAGACAACATGCGGTCTAAGGAACTCTCAATTGAGGTGAAGCAGAACATCCTGAGGCTGAAAATAAAGAAAAAATCCATCAGAGAGATAGCAGACATGCTTGGAGTAGCAAAATCAACAGTCGGGTACATTCTGAGAAAAAAGGAATTGACTGGTGAGCTTGGGAACTCAAAAAGGCCTGGGCGTCCACGGATGACAACAGTGGTGGATGATCGCCGCATACTTTCTTTGGTGAAGAAGAACCCGTTCACAACATCAACTGAAGTCCAGAACACTCTCAGTGAAGTAGGTGTATCTGTCTCTAAGTCAACAGTAAAGAGAAGACTCCATGAAAGTAAATACAAAGGGTTCACATCTAGATGCAAACCATTCATCAATTCCAAAAATAGACAGGCCAGAGTTACATTTGCTGAAAAACACCTCATGAAGCCAGCTCAGTTCTGGAAAAGTATTCTATGGACAGATGAGACCAAGATCAACCTGTACCAGAATGATGGGAAGAAAAAAGTTTGGAGAAGAAAGGGAACGGCACATGATCCAAGGCACACCACATCCTCTGTAAAACATGGTGGAGGCAACGTGATGGCATGGGCATGCATGGCTTTCAATGGCACTGGGTCACTTGTGTTTATTGATGACATAACAGCAGACAAGAGTAGCCGGATGAATTCTGAAGTGTACCGGGATATACTTTCAGCCCAGATTCAGCCAAATGCCGCAAAGTTGATCGGACGGCGCTTCATAGTACAGATGGACAATGACCCCAAGCATACAGCCAAAGCTACCCAGGAGTTCATGAGTGCAAAAAAGTGGAACATTCTGCAATGGCCAAGTCAATCACCAGATCTTAACCCAATTGAGCATGCATTTCACTTGCTCAAATCCAGACTTAAGACGGAAAGACCCACAAACAAGCAAGACCTGAAGGCTGCGGCTGTAAAGGCCTGGCAAAGCATTAAGAAGGAGGAAACCCAGCGTTTGGTGATGTCCATGGGTTCCAGACTTAAGGCAGTGATTGCCTCCAAAGGATTCGCAACAAAATATTAAAAATAAAAATATTTTGTTTGGGTTTGGTTTATTTGTCCAATTACTTTTGACCTCCTAAAATGTGGAGTGTTTGTAAAGAAATGTGACAATTCCTACAATTTCTATCAGATATTTTTGTTCAAACCTTCAAATTAAACGTTACAATCTGCACTTGAATTCTGTTGTAGAGGTTTCATTTCAAATCCAATGTGGTGGCATGCAGAGCCCAACTCGCCAAAATTGTGTCACTGTGCAAATATTTCTGGACCTAACTGTATATATATATATATATATATATATATATATATAGTCTATTTATTTTTCTTTTTTGGGGGGGAGGTGAATCTGCTCTTTGAGGGAAGCTTAATTTAGAGACATATCCCTTTGAAGAAAACTAGAAAATATCAGACATTATTATATCACAATATATTACTATTTAACCATGTCATAGATGTAGGACAATTAATTTTGCCGCCATTACTTACGTCACGCTCAAACTGCCCAAAACAACGGCACAAGTCAGGCGACCAATGTTTATGTTGGCCACATAGGTACCTCCCCAATTTTCCAATCTTTAGCCAATCAAATGGGTGAGATTATTGATTAAATTAGCATAAAGTGGATGCTCGCTAGTTGTTTATGGCTAATACTTGACAGATTGAGGCATGGCCCTCGAAAAGCCAAGGAAAGCACCCAAAAATGACCACATTAGGGCCAGGTTAGCAGGAGAACCATCCATGTGGGATGGACCAAGGAATTGTCCTTTGTAAATTCAGTATGCAAATATTGGGAGGTATGGAAATGACTAATATTGACAAATGAGGTACTAAACGGGTGATGACGGCGGTGCTTTTTTTTTTTTTATTAGCCTCAATTTTGGCACAAAACACTACCAAACAAATCTAAAAGCAAAAACGTTACCTTTAACGCTAGAACTACTGGACTCGTGACACCTATATAGAAATACATGGTGCAAAGTAGTCAAAATGACTACCTCAGTAGTTCTAGTGTTAAATGGGAGTTTTCAACTTATTTAATTAATTGGTTAGAATGAAAATAAGCAAGTTTGCGATTGACTTGCTTTTTCTATCTCCAATAATTTTAGCAATGGCTGAATGTGTTATAGCAGTCACCTTGTGCTGAGCTTTATAGTTCTACTGATACTACAGCTCTGCTATTTATCAGAGCTGTCAATCAAGGAGATCCCGCCCACCCAGAAACCAAGAAGTGAGGACACTGCTGTCACGGGTATGTCCCCGGTGACAGATAGTAATGTGGTTTATGGCCATAGAAGGTCACAGCGTTTGGCTGCGCAGAATGCTCCCTGACTTTCTATTGTTCCTGCTGTCAGTATTCATTGGTATAGGTAGTTTTCCTGCTGGGTTCATCTCTCCCCCTTTTGGACCCAGGAGGAGATCACCTTTCACCCAGCTGCTGATCATCAGTATTCTCTTGGTGCCTACATACCCCTTCATTTTTTGGACTTGTTTTGGTGATAATTTCAGTTCATTCAAGCCCTGGTTGCAAGCAGGTGGCTTGTACTCCTCTGTGGAATCATTGCTGAAAACGCTGCTGAACTTCTACCTAAGTCATCTCTGGATAAGTAGTCCATACTTTCTGACCTGTGTATCCCCCTTGTATCTTCTTTAGCATTTAATGGGGTTGACAAAAATCTCATCCAACCCGCTCCCTATTTAGGGTCCAGCACTAGGGATACCTAGGGTCAGGTATCCGTCTCGGCGTATAGGTGTGAAACGTATCTAGGGTGGTGGGGATCCCAGGGACCAGCAGTATGTTTGGTCAGGGGTCACCATCTCTCCCTTCCAAAAATACAGGGTCTCCTGTCTCCTTTCCCTTTCACTGTGTGCTTTGTACTTCCAGGGACCTAGCGTGACAACTGCATCGCCGTAATTGTATGGACCCGGACAATCATGTTGTTGGGTCATCTTTACTGCACAATGAACGCAATGAAGAAAAAAAAACCTCAAAAAACAATGGTGGGATAGCATTTTTTTATCACCATTTCACTGCACTTTAAATTATATTTCATTTTTCAGTATATTACAAGGTAAAGTGAATGGTGTCATTCAAAAGTACAACTCGTCCCGCAAACAACAAGCCCTCATATGGCTATGTCAATTGAAAAATAAAAAAAGCTACGACTTTTGGCATAAGGGAAGGAGAAAACGGAAGCGCAAAAACGAAAAATTTTGAAACTGTGCGCAGCACCAGGAATTTGTGGAGTCTGGTTGCCCTCTGCTGGTCACTGTGTGCAACTGCAGGATAATGTAAGACCGTGCAGTAATGAAAGGTCAAACCTATTCTTCACCAGATCAATACACGTAGAATTATTAATCTTTATGAAGGTTATCTCCTTGTGGTATTTGCCGTAATCAGTAACAACGTACGACTAGAGATGAAGAATATTCTCCATTGCTCACGAAACCCTCAGGGACCCAATAGGGGTTAGAAAGTAATGGCGCCTTATGACTCCCCAGTAACACACAGAGCAACTAGAATTGATATCATATTATGTCCCCAGGGCTTTCATCCAGACTGGGCAATGGCGGCCTCTATCCCTCCCCCATCAATGCTATTTTCACTATAAAGAACTTAACGCACTTCACAACTGAGCGCCACGCGATGGCGGCATTATTGGTGGCATTGTGGTCTTGTCTTGAGTGCAGTCCAAATACAACACCTACATTTTGGAACCAGTGCCCTATAGTACCTATCTGTCATGCTTGGAGTTGGAGATGTCCGTATGTAACGCGTGACACGTGCGATCAGACCAATGACCATCTGACGCACTACAAAAATGCCACAAAAGGTGTGGGGGGGGGGACACCGGGGTAACAATACAACAGGGGACCCTGCCGCTAGAGTGAGGGGTGAGGGGGCACCTCCTGCACTCACCTCAAGCTGACTCCTGAGCTCCCTAGTGTTCCTATACAGGCTCTTTCAATCTGTCGGCGGGCAGGATACCTGGGTCCCTCAGCTGGCCCTAAACTGACCCTGACTAGTGAGTAGGCTGACGAGTTCACTAGACTCGCCACTCAACTAATAAACAAGGAGGGAAAGGAAAGACAAAAGAAGGAGGGGGGGGGGGACCCAGCACCGATTTCAGTAACTGAAATCGGTGCTGGGTCCTCCCCCCTCCTTCCTTTGGCTTCTGAGTCCAGACCTGCCTTACCAGAGGACCGCGGGCACTCCACAAAAGTCCTGGAACGCATCTGCTCGGGTGAGCTGAACGTTTTTTCTCTTTCTTATCTAGGAAAGGAAAGACAGATGGGTGAATAAACAAAAGGAAACAAAACATCAAACTTCACCGTAGCAGACGGAGTCTACATTAGCAGATGCATGGGCACAGGGGAATACCTCAGCAGTTCCTTCCACCAGGCTGGCCAAAGTAGAAATGATTCTAACAGCACCAAGGACTGCTGGGAAAGCTCCAGATCCATTCAGCAGGGTATTGTTCATTTCGATATATCATATGTGATACTATATAATTTTGTCTTTGCCAGGAGTCTGTTGCTTTGGTCATCTTTTCCTCCGTTATACACAAAGATGTAATTCAAATTTATGTACTCAAAGAAATATTTGTAATTTGTTTTGCATTATACCCCACTTGTTTCTCTGGTTTTTCAATTGGACTCTAAAGTAGCAGGTGGATGGGCACAGGATAATACCTCAGCAGTTCCTTCCACCAAGCTGGCCAAAGTAGAAATGACTCTAACAGCAGTAAGGACTGCTGGGAAGGTTCTAGTATTTAACCTAAATGGACGTGGACCCAAAGCAGCTACATCTGATCTGCCCTTCTCAGAGCTGCTGGTAACAAACCCTGAAATTAACTCATGAGACGCCAAAGGAAAGAAAACTTCATTTAAATGAGGAGTCAAGATGGAGGTGGGGGCTCCAGTCCTAAGGAGGTGACTAGTCTCAAAAAAGTAGGGAGACGACCGTGACACTATCAGAGTGTCAAAATGGAAAGCTCAAATGTGGGACTGCTACTCTTGACAAAAAAGACAAAGATATTGACTACTGCCAAGTATGATCGGGACACATTTGAGATGGACGGTGATGAACTGGAAGTTGTAGAGGCTTGCAACCTACTAGGATCAATGATAACTCAAGATGCAGCGTCTACACTGGAAGTCAATAGGAGAATAGCTATGGGCAAATCAACAATGAAGTCACTGGACAAAGTCCTGAAATCAAGGAATATTTCACTGGTGCAAAGACAATGGCTCATACATAGTCTGGTCTCGGCTCGTACATAGTCTGGTCTTTTCTGTAGTAACATATGGATGCGAAACCTGGACGATAAAGAAACAAGACAGAAAAAGAATCAAAGCCTTCAAAATTTGGTCCTGGAGAAGGATGTTATCAATATCATGGATGGCAAGAAAAACAAACAAATCACAAAATACCAAAACACAAATTTTGGAACAAATTAAACCAGACATGTCAGTCGAAGCAAGGATCACCAAGCTACAACTTGCCTACTTTTGACAGATCATACAAAGAGAGCAATCACTGGAGAAGGACATCATGGTCACAAAACCTGCCTTATACCGGGAATACCCCACCAAACTTGCTGTATACTGGGAACACCCCAAAAGACTCGTTATATACTGGGAACCCTTCACAAAACCTGCCGTATACTGGGAACACCCCACAAGACTCGTTGTATACTGGGAACCCTTCCCAAAACCTGCCGTATACTGGGAACACCCCACAAGACTCGTTGTATACTGGGAACCCTTCCCAAAACCTGCCGTATACTGGGAACACCCCACAATACCTCCTGTATGCTGGAAACTACACATAAAACCTACCGTATGCCAGGATCACCTCTCAGGACATGCTGTATACCGGTAACACCCTACAAGACCTCATGTATTCTGGGAACAGCCCACCAGACTTGGCAAATGCCGGGAACACCCCACCAGACCTCTCGTATACCGGAGAAACTCCACAAGACCTTCCGAATACCAAAAACACCCACAAGACCTGCTGAATACTAGAAACCTCCAAGAAGACCTGCTGTATACCAGAAAGCCCCAACAAGACCTACCATATACCAGGAACACCCCACAAACCTGCCATATACAGGGAACACCCCACAAGACCGGAAAAACTCCACAAGATCTGCTGTATACCAGAAACACCCCACAAGACCTGCTGAATACTAGAAACCTCCCACAAGAACTACTGTATACCAGGAACACCCCATAAGACCTGCCAAATATCGGGAACACCTCACAAGACCTGCCGTACACTGTTAACTCCCCACAAGACCTGCTGTATACCAAAAACACAAGATCTGTTATATACCGTGAAAACTCCACAAGACCCGCCATATCCTGGGAACACTCCACAAGATCTGCCGTATACCGGGAACACCCTACAAGACCTGCCGTATACCGGGAACACCCCACAAGACCTGACGTATACCGAGAACACCCCACAAGACCTGCTGTATACCAGAAACACCCCACAAGACCTGCCGTACACTGTTAACTCCCCACAAGACCTGCTGTATACCAAAAACACAAGATCTGTTATATACCGTGAAAACTCCACAAGACCTGCTGTATACCGGGAACACACCACAAGACCCGCCGTATCCTTGGAACACTCCACAAGATCTGCCGTATACCGGGAACACCCTACAAGACCTGCCGTATACCGGGAACACCCTACAAGACCTGCCGTATACCGGGAACACCCCACAAGACCTGCCGTATACCGAGAACACCCCACAAGACCTGCTGTATACCAGAAACACCCCACACGACCTGCTGTATACCAGAAACAGCCCACAAGACCTGCCCTATACCGGGAACACCCCACAAGACCTGCCGTATACCGGGAACACCCAACAAGACCTGCTGTATACCGGGAACACCCTACAAGACCTGCCGTATACCGGGAACACTCCACAATACCGGCTGTATACCAGGAACACTCCACAAGACCCCCTGTACACCGGGAACACTCCACAAGACCCGCCGTATACCGGGAACACTCCACAAGACCCGCTGTATACCGGGAACAATTCACAAGACCCGCTATATACCGGGAACACTCCACAAGACCCGCTGTATACCGGGAACACTCCACAAGATCTGCCGTATACAGGGAACACTCCACAAGACCCGCTGTATACCGGGAACACTCCACAAGACCCGCTATATACCGGGAACACTCCACAAGACCCGCTATATACCGGGAACACTCCACAAGACCCGCTATATACCGGGAACACTCCACAAGATCCGCTATATACCGGGAACACTCCACAAGATCTGCCGTATACCGGGAACACTCCACAAGACCCGCTGTATACCGGGAACACTCCACAAGACCCGCTGTATACCGGGAACACTGCAAAAGATCTGCGGTATACCGGGAACACTCCACAAGACCCGCTGTATACCGGGAACACTCCACAAGACCCGCTGTATACCGGGAACACTCCACAAGACCCGCTGTACACCGGGAACACTCCACAAGACCCGCTGTATACCGGGAACACTCCACAAGACCCGCTGTACACCGGGAACACTCCACAAGACCCGCCGTATACCGGGAACACTCCACAAGACCTGCCGTATACCGGGAACACTCCACAAGACCTGCTGTATACCGGGAACACTCTACAAGACCTGCCGTATACCGGGAACACTCCACAAGACCCGCTGTACACCGGGAACACTCCACAAGACCCGCTGTATACCGGGAACACTCCACAAGACCCGCTGTATACCGGGAACACTCCACAAGACCCGCTGTACACCGGGAACACTCCACAAGACCCGCCGTATACCGGGAACACTCAACAAGACCTGCTGTATACCTGGAACACTCTACAAGACCTGTCGTATACCGGGAACACTCCACAAGACCCGCTGTATACCGGGAACACTCCACAAGATCTGCCGTATACAGGGAACACTCCACAAGACCCGCTGTATACCGGGAACACTCCACAAGACCCGCTATATACCGGGAACACTCCACAAGACCCGCTATATACCGGGAACACTCCACAAGACCCGCTATATACCGGGAACACTCCACAAGACCCGCTATATACCGGGAACACTCCACAAGATCTGCCGTATACCGGGAACACTCCACAAGACCCGCTGTATACCGGGAACACTCCACAAGACCCGCTGTATACCGGGAACACTGCACAAGATCTGCGGTATACCGGGAACACTCCACAAGACCCGCTGTATACCGGGAACACTCCACAAGACCCGCTGTATACCGGGAACACTCCACAAGACCCGCTGTATACCGGGAACACTCCACAAGACCCGCTGTATACCGGGAACACTCCACAAGACCCGCTGTACACCGGGAACACTCCACAAGACCCGCTGTACACCGGGAACACTCCACAAGACCCGCCGTATACCGGGAACACTCCACAAGACCTGCCGTATACCGGGAACACTCCACAAGACCTGCTGTATACCGGGAACACTCTACAAGACCTGCCGTATACCGGGAACACTCCACAAGACCCGCTGTATACCGGGAACACTCCACAAGACCCGCTGTATACCGGGAACACTCCACAAGACCCGCTGTATACCGGGAACACTCCACAAGACCCGCTGTACACCGGGAACACTCCACAAGACCCGCCGTATACCGGGAACACTCCACAAGACCTGCTGTATACCGGGAACACTCTACAAGACCTGCCGTATACCGGGAACACTCCACAAGACCTGCTGTATACCAGAAACACGCTACAAGACCTGCCGTATACTGGGAACACTCCACAAGAGCTGCCGTATACCGGGAACACTCTACAAGAGGTGCCGTATACCGGGAACACTCCACAAGACCCGCTGTATACCGGGAACACTCCACAAGACCTGCCGTATACTGGGAACACTCTACAAGAGCTGCCGTATACCGGGAACACTCTACAAGACCTGCCGTATACTGGGAACACTCCACAAAACTGAGAAGATAAAGAAAAAAGTCTTAATACAAATACATACCCCTTTTAAAGGGTTTTATAGGTGTTTTTGTATACTGGGAATACCCTAAAAGACCAACTGTATAGCAGGGACCCCCCAGATCTGCCGTGCATCGGGAACACCCCACCAGATGTGCCATATTCTGGCAATTTTGACCCCCCCACCCCAGTTCCTCGGATCGTTTTATTTTCCCCTTTTTTCACATTTCCACATTTGATCTTGAGGATGTGACTGATGACTTTCTGCCTCCTATATCGCCCCCGTCTCCCCCGCGGAGGCACTGTTGTGGTGTGGCCCGGGCGTGGTGCAGCACCGCATCATGTGAATGAAGCCTTAAGACTATTTTGGTTACAAGAATGACAATTTTTTTTATTTTTTCTTCACTGTGGCTGTGTTTATGGAATGCTCCGTACAGTTTATTACTGATTCATTATTATCACCTCCCTCCGGGGCAGAAGGGCAGATCTGCCTTTAGTCTGGTTTCTTATGTGTGAATCCCTGAATGCGGAGAGGCGTAAGACAACGCAATGTGTTACAGTATCTGAGTTTATCATGGAATTCAGGGTGCGGAGTGTTGGGATTATTCCGAGAGGAGATATTTTGCTTCTATTCAGCGGTTTACAGACACTAATGAATGGAAAATAATATTCATCAGATGGAGAATACAGCGGTGCACAGTGACCTCCAGTGGTGGTTTGTAATATTGCAAAAGGATCTGAAAATATGGAACTCATGTATTACAGCACAGCAGCAAATGCAATCAGACACTGTTATGGGGGAATCTGTGGATGACGCTCTGTTATGGGGGACCTAAGGATGACATTCTGTTATGAGGGATCTGTAGATGACGCTCTGTTATGGGGGATCTGTGGAGGACGTTCTGTTATGGGGGATCTGTGGAGGACGTTCTGTTATGGGGGATCTGTGGATGATGCTCTGTTATGGAGAATCTGTGGATGATGCTCTGTTACGGGGATCTGTGGATGATGCTCTGTTATGGGGATCTGTGGATGACGCTCTGTTACGGGGATCTGTGGATGATGCTCTGTTATGGGGATCTGTGGAGGACGCTCTGTTATGGGGCATCTGTGGATGACGCTCTGTTATGGGGGATCTGTGGATGACGCTCTGCTATGATGGATCTGTGGATGACGCTCTGTTATGGGGGATCTGTGGATGACGCTCTGTTATGGGGGATCTGTGGATGAGACTCCGTTATGGGGGATCTGTGGATAATGCTCTGTTATGGGGATCTGCAAATGACGCACTGTTACAGGGAATCTGTGGATGATGCATTGTTATGGAGGATCTGTGACGGACTAACTGTTACGGGGGATCTGTGACTGAGACCTCTGTTACGGGGATCTGTATCCTGGACTGGCTAGGAGAGTAGGGACAGCTGCAGGTGAGGATAGGAGGTGTCCCACCATCCCATCTCACTAGCTCCATGGCCCCCCGCTGTTATGTGTTTTAGTGTTGTGTGTCTTGGTATTGCTTTTCTTACTTGTGTTTTGTTGCAGGTCAGATGCACGTAGGTCTAAACGCTCCCGCCACACTTGTCTTACCCGGCAAGAGTGACATTATCTTCAGCCTTCTACATTTTTCCCTGTGTCACTATGGCTCAGGCGGCTGCATTCACACAACTGATCCAGACCCTCTCTCAGGAGGTCACGGATCTATGCCCCCAGGTTGTGCAGCAACTGCAGCAAATTGCTGGGTTTCTAGTCTTGCTGCATGCTACGGGCGGCACGGTGGCTCAGTGGTTAGCACTGTAGTCTTGTGGTGGCTCAGTGGTTAGCACTGCAGTCTTGTGGCGGCTCAGTGGTTAGCACTGCAGCCTTGCAGCGCTGGGGTCCTGGGTTCTAGTCCCCCTAAGGACACCATCTGCAAGGAGTTTGTATGTTCTCCCCGTGTTTGCGTGGGTTTCCTACGGGTTCTCCGGTTTCCTCCCACACTCCAAAGACATACGGATAGATAATTTAGATTGTGAGCCCCAATGGGGATGTGAAGCCCCACAAGTGCAGTGTCGGTGCATTACCTTCAGGGACTCCACTCAGCTGGATCTTGTCACAGGTAGGAGATCTTCTTTTAGGATTGTCGTGACGCCACTCTCAGAATTGCGGTCAGTGGGGACCGCCACTGCAGGTTAAGGGATGCCTGGGGCTGATGGTGGGTGCAGTTAGTTGTAATAGCCTCCTGAGAGTGAGGCAAGCCCCAGGGCCCTGTGTAGGTGTGTAGAACCACAAGGCGCAGAATAACTCCACACAAGCAGAATGTCTTTCAGGGGTTTTACTCACTGTTGATGGCAGGGTGAGTAACCCGGGCGTAGCTGGGATGAACCAGGCTGGAACCAGGTATCCTTCAGGCTGACTGATGAGGGTGGCTACCGACTCGCCTTCCTTAGCCCTTCTGTGGTTTGTGGTAACCCCGACTTTTAGTCCCTATGGGGGTCACCCAGGGAAGTAACTGCTCCCCTCGTTTGTTTTGCCGTTTGCTTGTCGCCTGGACCAGATCACTCCAGCTGCTTGCCTCCTGTGAACTATGGGCCCTAACTGTGGCTACGTGGCTGCGGCTTTTGTGGTGTTGTGGCGTGGGCTTTAAGGGCCCCACACCGGCAGGTTTAGCAAGGAAAGGTGGATCTATCCCCGCATCGGGATCTGCCGCCCGTTTGGGCCTGGTACTCCCTGACAGTCTCCTTACTTTCCACTACACTGCTCTCTCTCCAGCTGTGTGTGGTGTTCGGGCAGCACTACCAGGTGACCGTTCTCCCCCGTCGGTAGTCACTGCGCGGACGCTGTTAGACTGTAACAGCTCCAGGGTCTGCTTCTGCTCTTCCTGAGCTGCACACTAAACCGGCTCACTCGTGGGACTTGCACTGCTGCTCCTGTCTGAGCTCCACTTCCCTGCTCCTCACTCCTCCACACTCTGCTTCAGACTGTTTACTCCTCCTTCTCTTTTCCCTTTGTGCCTGCCTACGTCACCTAGCAACCAGGCTCTCTACCACACCCCTTGAGTGGAGATGGAGGCTTCGCCCCCTCCACTCCTCAAGTGGAGGTGAAGGCTTTGCCCCCTCCTGGGATCCCCAGGGGTCCTCTCAAAGGTACATGTGTGAGACCTGATCACTATGCGCCTGTGTAGTCACACCTCGGTCAGCCTTCTGGATTACCTGTATTGTACTGTCCCCAGCATGGGTGCAGTACTCAGTGGTGCCTGACCAGGTCAGGGGCGCCACATTCCCCCTTAGTTATCACCAGCACGTCCTCGGGCTGCAAGACAACATTTTAAAATGCATAAAACAGTAAAACATGGTAAAACTTTTAAAACCACCAGGTACCATACATCACCACCCTCCACCCACAAGTTCGTTAACCCACCCAAAACCCTCTCACGTTGGCCGCGCCTTCAGCCACTTCTGGCAGGATGTAGAGGCGGCTTTCATGGGCTGGTGGTTTCAGGGTATACCTGGCCTGGTGGAGCCGCGCCTTCAGCCTCTTCTGGCAGGATGTAGAGGCGGCCTCCACAGTTGGTGCTGACCAGGTACCCTCTTTGTGGTGGAGAGCCAGGCCCCATAAACAGGCATGCTCCCTGGTTGCAGGCGAGCCAAGGCCCCATAAACGGACGTGCTCCCTGGTTGCAGGTGAGCCAAGGCCCCATAAACGGACGTGCTCCCTGGTTGCAGGTGAGCCAAGCCCCTAAACAGGCTGGCTCTGGTGGTGGTACCTCTGGGGTAACTATTTACACTGCGAGAGTTTGTGGCTATAGCCAGTTCATAGCCTTAAGGTTCATGGGTTTCTCACACTAGTTCATGTGGGCACATTTCTTAAACATTAACGTTGCAAACTGGTCAAAACTGTAACTTGCTGTACTTTACTTTATGCAGATTCCTCCTTACCAGGGCTTGGGCCTGTAGGGCTGCGGCACCTGTTGTTTTCTTCATTTCTCTCATCATCGGAGGTAGTCTCATCAGTGGGTCCTTTATCTTTCCTTTCTTCTTCTGTATCTGTTCCTTTTTCTTGTGGTATGGAGACAACTGGGCTGCTATAGGAATCTCTGGTACATGGCGTAACGTCAAGTGCATACCATCCTCTTTCTCCCTGATGCATTGTGAATTCCACTGTATCTCCCATCTGTAAGTTCCTTCCCGGATGTCCTCTGGGCAAATGGGCTCTAACATCCCTTCTATTCACAAATATGCCTTCTTTTATACCAGGAGCTACTATGAAACCATATCCACTCTTCAAACTGAAATCCTCTACTACACCACGACAAAGTGGACCTCTAACCTGGGATTTGGCCCTTCTCAGGAACCGTTTCTCTTCCAAGTCTCTGGCCATGACTTCGTCTTTCTGCTCTGGAGACTGCGGTGCAGGGGAAAGCTTGGTTCTGCTACGGCGCCGTGTCCTACGGGCTGGATTCTGCTGGGCTGTTACTTCACTGCCTGCAGGCCCCCAGGTGAGGTTTCTAGGCAACTCTTCCTCTTCATCCCAGCGGGAATACGGCAGCATCTCTGGCTCTGGGCATGGATCCACTGCTGATGGCTCCGGGGTCAGCTCCTCAGCTTCCTGGCCTCCTCTCCCCCTTAGTTCTTTGGAGCACTCCTGTTGTGGTAGCGCCGGGGATGGGTGGTCATCAGCAGGCCCGGGCTGGGGACTCTTTGGCGTGGTTGCTGCAGAAGTCGCCTTGGGGGTGTGCGGAGGGAGCAGATACCGATCCACCATCTCTTGTGGGAACTGGGCCTCTAGGTCAGCCTTCAGCTTCCAGTATTCGGGGTCCTCTCCTATCAGGGACTTCCTAGCAGGGACTTCCTTAGACTGGGGAGCGGTGTCTGCTCTGGCCTTGCAGGCCGGGGTAAACAGTGGTACATTCTTGTCTTGGCGGGCCGCGCCTGACATGGCGGCGGCCTGGTCTTGGCGGGCCGCGCCTGACATGGCGGCGGCCTGGATCAGCGTTGCAGTTTCAATCAGGGTCGCAGCTGGAGTCTTAGCGGGCGTCGCTACTGTGGCCGGTTCTTGGCGGGCCGGGCAGGGCATCGCTGCGGCGGCCTGGATTGGCGTCGCAGCTGCGATGGGATCTATGCAGGCTGGGCTGGGCGTCGCTGCAGCGATCGGAGCTTGGCGGGCCGCACCTGGCGTGGCTGCGGCCTGGTCCAGCACCTCACTTGCGGCGCGGACGGGCGTCGCTGCTGCGGTGGGGTCTTGGCGGGCCGGGCCTAGCATGGCGGCGGCCTGGGTCAGCGTCACACCTGCGGCATGGATGAGGGTCGCGGCGGCAGCCGGATCTTTGCCGGCCGGGCAGGACATCTCTGCGGCGGCCTGGGCTTGGCGGGCCGCACCTGGCATGGCTGCGGCCTGGTTCAGCGTCGCCGCGCCGGGCATCTCATCAGGGACCGCGGCCGTGGCAGCAGGGGTCGGGGCACTCGCGCTGGCAGGGGCAACACTGGACTCACCCATCGGTGGCATCATCGGGGTCTGAGTCGTCGCCGTCCGGTCTGGCACTCGTCGCGTGGCTCTCCCCTCGTAGGCCTGAACCGCTGCAGCCATCTCCAGAAGCTCCATGCGTTCCTCTCTGATCTGCTCCACGACCCGGGTCTCCAGTCGGTCGCAGAACTGGGCAAGCTCCCGATACCACCAGGCAGCGGAGCCTGGTTCTGGGTTTCTGCGTTCAGACGCCATTTCCTCTGCGCCTTCTTCTGCACGATTTCCCAGCAGTGGACTCGTCGCTGCCTCCAGTTGCAGGCTCTTCAGTTTCTGCTCTGCCTCTTCCAGCAGCTCCTCTCCCAGCAGCAGGCTTCTGGCTCCCTTTCTGTCCCGACGTCTCTGAACGCCTCCGCTCTCTTCACTTGCGAGGTCAGGACTCTGCAGGGGATCTCTGGGTAGCCACACCTCTTCGTGGGCGGTAACTTCTCCCAGCGCGGGCTGCTGTTGTTTTTCAGCGCGCTTTTCATGGTGGCAATATGGCGGTGCTTCCAATTTTTCAAGCGGACCGCCCAGGCACATGGTCACCTGTCTGAACAGGTCTAGTCCTTATCCTGTTCGTGACGCCAGATGTGAAGCCCCACAAGTGCAGTATCGGTGCATTACCTTCAGGGACTCCACTCAGCTGGATCTTGTCACAGGTAGGAGATCTTCTTTTAGGATTGTCGTGACGCCACTCTCAGAATTGCGGTCAGTGGGGACCGCCACTGCAGGTTAAGGGGTGCCTGGGGCTGATGGTGGGTGCAGTCAGTTGTAATAGCCTCCTGAGAGTGAGGCAAGCCCCAGGGCCCTGTGTAGGTGTGTAGAACCACAAGGCGCAGAATAACTCCACACAAGCAGAATGTCTTTCAGGGGTTTTACTCACTGTTGATGGCAGGGTGAGTAACCCGGGCGTAGCTGGGATGAACCAGGCTGGAACCAGGTATCCTTCAGGCTGACTGATGAGGGTGGCTACCGACTCGCCTTCCTTAGCCCTTCTGTGGTTTGTGGTAACCCCGACTTTTAGTCCCTATGGGGGTCACCCAGGGAAGTAACTGCTCCCCTCGTTTGTTTTGCCGTTTGCTTGTCGCCTGGACCAGATCACTCCAGCTGCTTGCCTCCTGTGAACTATGGGCCCTAACTGTGGCTACGTGGCTGCGGCTTTTGTGGTGTTGTGGCGTGGGCTTTAAGGGCCCCACACCGGCAGGTTTAGCAAGGAAAGGTGGATCTATCCCCGCATCGGGATCTGCCGCCCGTTTGGGCCTGGTACTCCCTGACAGTCTCCTTACTTTCCACTACACTGCTCTCTCTCCAGCTGTGTGTGGTGTTCGGGCAGCACTACCAGGTGACCGTTCTCCCCCGTCGGTAGTCACTGCGCGGACGCTGTTAGACTGTAACAGCTCCAGGGTCTGCTTCTGCTCTTCCTGAGCTGCACACTAAACCGGCTCACTCGTGGGACTTGCACTGCTGCTCCTGTCTGAGCTCCACTTCCTTGCTCCTCACTCCTCCACACTCTGCTTCAGACTGTTTACTCCTCCTTCTCTTTTCCCTTTGTGCCTGCCTACGTCACCTAGCAACCAGGCTCTCTACCACACCCCTTGAGTGGAGATGGAGGCTTCGCCCCCTCCACTCCTCAAGTGGAGGTGAAGGCTTTGCCCCCTCCTGGGATCCCCAGGGGTCCTCTCAAAGGTACATGTGTGAGACCTGATCACTATGCGCCTGTGTAGTCACACCTCGGTCAGCCTTCTGGATTACCTGTATTGTACTGTCCCCAGGATGGGTGCAGTACTCAGTGGTGCCTGACCAGGTCAGGGGCGCCACAGGGACAGTGATGATAATGTATGTAAAGCGCTGCGGAATTAATAGTGCTATATAAATGAATAAATATTATTATTATTATTATATGCCCAGACACAACCAGAACCTAAGATAGCCCTCCGGGATAAGATTGCTGGTGGGAGGTATACGTTTACTACTTCAGGGAAGCCTGTGAGTTGTACTTCAGGCCTGTGGCGTAACTAGAGATTGATGGGCCCTGTTGCAAAGTATGGACCCGGCCCCTCCACGTACACTGACACTTAGGCTACGGGATGACACTGGCACTTGGGGTACGTGATAATCACGCTGACACTTGGCTCTTACCCTCAGCACCCAGGTTTCCCATGATCTAAAAACCCTCTATCAGCACCCAACTTTACTATGTTCTGATATCCATCTTGTCATCGGCACCCAGCTTCCCCATACTCACTATACATGTCACGCTCCCCGGCTCCCCTGCTAGGCTCCCCGGCTCCCCTGCCACGCTTCCCCGCTCTCAGGTCGCACTCCGCCGCTCCCGTGCCAGGCTTCCCGGTCCCCCGCTCCACAGCCTTCCTGCTCCATCGCCTGCGGTCCCCAGGCAGCCCGGTCCCCGCTCCCGGCGCCCGTCGGCAACTCGGCCCCAGCCCGGCTCTCCTGCCTCCTGTTCACCGCTCCCTGCTCTGGCTTCTGGCATCTGGGCCTCGCGCATGCGCATTAGGGCGCGCGGTCATTGACCCTCTCTTAAAGGGCCAGTGTCCTCCAACAGGATATTGAAGAATCAGGTACAGGGTATATAGGGGAATCCTTTCCAAGTGGGCGGGGCCTGTTCTTCATGTTTTGCTAAGCTAGGAGTCAGGTCTCCTTGTGTTTTGCGGTATACTTACCTATCTCTCTCCTAGAGCCGCTCCTGCCTCGCCATCCGGTCCTGACGATTCCCGTACCCCGAACGGTGACTGTCCGCCATCCCGTCAGTCCATACCATCTCTGATCCCTGTGGTGACCCGTCTTCTCGCTCCGTCGGTTCCGGACTCTGCCTGACAACATCTCGGCCTCCGAACCTGAGCTCCGTCATCCGGACTACCTTCGGTGACTCCGTGGTCCCAGGGACTTCTACACTCCACTCCTTTGAAAGGACTGTCCTGCTACCTGTAGTGCTCCGGCTACCGGACCCCTTGCCTTCAGTGAGGTGTTCGGCCCAGTGGATCCACCTCCTGGGTCTGCCCGTCCACCTGGCCCTAACAGTAAGAACAGGCCATGGATCCCGCTGAAGCACTAGCGGCCCAGCTGGGCAACTTGCAGCAGGAACTCGGACGTCAGCGCGAGACTCAGTCCCGCATGCTGGCCTTCATGACCTCAGTGGATACCCGCCTGCACACGCTGCAAGCATCTGCCACATCCCTAGCATCTCAGGTTACCACTGCACAGTCCACGGTCACGGTTCCCGTGGCGGCTCCCTCGGAAGCATCTAAACTTCGCTTGGCCTCTCCACCCCGATATGCCGGAGATCCCAAGACCTGCAGAGGATTCTTAAACCAGTGCTCCCTCCATTTCAAGCTGCTTCCGCACCTGTTTGCCTCCGACCAAGCCAAGGTGGCGTTTGTGATGTCCCATCTAGAGGGTGAGGCACTGGCCTGGATGAACCCCTTGTGGGAAAAGGAGGACCCTGTAACCACTAACATCCAGGACTTCCTGCAGGCGTTTAGAACCACCTTCGACGAACCCGGCCGTGCCGCCGCATCCGCCTCATCACTCCTCAGGCTACGTCAGGGGACCATGACGGTGGAACAGTATGCCATCCGCTTCCGCACTTTGGCCTCAGAATTGGGCTGGAACAATGAAGCCCTCACCGCCGTCTTCTGGGAAGGACTCTCCAGTCGTATTAAGGACGAGCTGGCAGGCCGCGATGTTCCTTCTACTCTGGATGCCCTGATCGCACTAGCCACCCGCGTGGACCTCAGATTCCAGGAACGATCCAAAGAGGTGTCCCGTGAGAGACGTCCGATACGGCATTCCTCTCCTCCGCAGAAGCCCGCCGTACTTCAGTCAACGTCGTCTGGTGTCTCTGTCCATGAGCCCATGCAGATTGACCATTTGCGGCAGTCCGAACAACGCCGAGCAGAACGGCTCGCCAAGGGCCTCTGCTTCTACTGCGGAGAGGGCACACACCTGCTACGTTCCTGTCCAGAGAGGCCGGGAAACGCCAAAGCCTAGGGCTGGTAGGAGAGGCCACCCTAGGTGCTGGGACTCTCTCAGACCCGGTTACGTGGACTGTTCAAGTGACAACGGGAGAGACGCGGTTCACGGCCGAGGCGTACCTCGATTCCGGGGCAGCAGGCAATTTCATCCAGCAGGCCACGGTGGACAAGTACCAGGTGCCTGTTACTCCACTCGACAAACCCCTTGTGATTGCCTCTGTAGATGGGAGACCCCTCTCTGACACCATCTCGTGGATCACCAAGCCGGTGGAACTACGTATCGGTGCCCTGCACACCGAGAACATCGCTCTCTACGTCCTCCCACACATGTCTCATCAAATCCTGCTGGGACTCCCCTGGTTACGGACACACGAACCGTCAGTCAGCTGGGGTACTGGTGAAATCACCCGATGGGGCTCCTCTTGCCACGAGAACTGTCTGAAGACTATACAGCCCATCCGACGACCTCCGGTTCCGGAGTCCCTACCGGTACTGCCCTCGGTTTATTGGTCCTTCGCAGACGTCTTTGATAAAAAGGAGTCAGAGGTACTGCCGCCACATCGTCCTTACGACTGTGCCATCGACCTACTCCCGGGAACTACACCACCTCGAGGACGGATATATCCGCTGTCTCCTGCTGAAACAAGGGCCATGTCTACCTACATCACAGAAAACCTGGCAAGGGGATTCATTCGGAGATCCTCCTCTCCTGCTGGAGCAGGCTTCTTCTTCGTTAAGAAGAAAGAGGGCGACCTACGCCCATGCATTGACTACCGGGGATTGAACCAAATCACCGTGAAAAATAAATACCCCCTGCCACTCATCCCCGAATTGTTTGATCGGCTTAGAGGAGCTCGTGTGTTTACCAAGTTGGATCTTCGGGGTGCCTACAACCTGGTCCGCATCCGCTCTGGGGACGAATGGAAGACCGCATTCAATACTCGCGATGGGCACTATGAATACTGTGTGATGCCCTTCGGCCTGTGTAACTGTGTTTCCTGTGTTTCAGGAATTGGTGAACGACGTGTTCCGGGACCTTCTCTACGTCTGTGTGGTGGTGTATCTCGATGATATCCTGGTCTTTTCTCCGGACCTCCAGACCCACAGAGAGAACGTGCAGCTGGTACTACAAAGACTGAGGGAGAATCGTCTGTACTCCAAGTACGAGAAGTGTGTCTTCGAGCAGTCTTCTCTTCCCTTCCTGGGTTACGTAATCTCCGATACCGGTCTGCAGATGGACCCGGAGAAGGTCTCTTCCATTCTCAACTGGCCCCCTCCTTCCGGACTGAAGGCAATGCAACGCTTTCTGGGATTCGCAAACTATTACCGTCAGTTCATCCCTCACTTCTCTGCTCTGACTGCACCTCTCTCCGCCTTGACCAAGAAGGGGGCTAATCCAAAGGACTGGTCACCTGCGGCCGACGCCGCGTTTGGCTCCCTGAAACAGGCATTTGCTTCCTCCCCTGTGCTCCACCGTCCTGAGTTAAACCGACAGTTCACCTAGAGTTCACCTAGGAGGTGGATGCCTCCTCCTCGGGAGCCGGAGCAGTGCTCATGCAGAAGTCCTCCTCCGGGAAGATGGTTACTTGCGGTTTCTACTCCAAGAGCTTCTCAGCGCCTGAACGCAACTACACCATCGGTGACCGAGAGCTATTAGCAGTCAAACTGGCTCTGGAGGAATGGTGCTACCTTCTGGAGGGAGCAGTGTACCCCGTGATCATTTACACGGACCACAAGAACCTGGAATACCTGCGGTCCGCTCAGCGACTGAACCCACGGCAAGCCAGGTGGTCCTTGTTCTTTGCCAGGTTCGATTTTCAGCTCCATTTTCGACCCGCGGACAAGAATGTACGAGCAGATGCCTTGTCCAGGTCATTCATGCCCATGGAGCAGGAGGAGGAGACATCTCAGCCCATCATCTGCCCTAGTAAAATCATTCCGGTGACCCCTGTCACCCTGGCCCAGATACCGCCCGGGAAGACCTATGTCTCTGAGACTGACAGGCAAAAAGTGTTGCACTGGGGCCATGCCTCGAAAATAGCCGGCCATGCTGGTCAGAAGAAAACATGGAGTACAATTGTACGTCACTACTGGTGGCCATCCCTTCGCACGGACGTCGCTTCTTTTGTCTCAGCCTGCTCCTCTTGTGCCAGGAACAAGACGCCCAAACACCTGCCATATGGCCGTCTTCTGCCTCTGCCTATACCCTCCGTTCCGTGGCAACACATTGCAATGGACTTTATTACGGACTTGCCCCTGTCCTCCGGACACACAGTCATATGGGTCGTGGTGGATCGGTTCTCCAAAATGGCTCATTTCGTCCCTATGGCTGGACTGCCCTCTGCCCAGGAACTCGCTGACGCCTATGTACAACACATCTTCCGGTTGCATGGCTTTCCATCACACATTGTGTCCGACAGAGGAACTCAGTTTACCTCCCGCTTCTGGAGGGCTCTCTGCAAACATCTGGGAGTGACTCTGGACTTTTCTTCAGCCTACCATCCTCAGTCGAATGGCCAAGTGGAATGAGTCAATCAGATCTTGACCTCCTTCTTACTTCACTACGTCAACGCCCATCACGACGACTGGTCCACGCTTCTTCCTTGGGCTGAATTCTCTCATAACCACCACGTCAGTGAGTCCTCCTCCAGCTCTCCCTTCCATGTCGTTTATGGACTTCAGCCTTCCGTCCCATTACCTGTATCCTCTTCCTCGGATGTCCCTGCTGCTGATGCTGTAGTCCGTGACTTTGCAACAATTTGGGACTCTGTCAAGGCGTTCCTTGGACGTGCTTCCCTACGGATGAAGAGACACGCAGACAAGAGGCGTCTGGATCCTCCGTGTTTCTCTCCAGGAGATCTGGCCTGGCTTGCTTCCAAGTACGTCCGATTGAAGCTACCATCATACAAGCTGGGCCCTCGCTACATCGGGCCGTTTAAAGTCCTCAGCAAAATAAATGAGGTCTCCTACAAGCTGCAGCTCCCGGCCACGATGAGAATACCCAACTCCTTCCACGTCTCCCTGCTCAAGCCGGTTGTCCTTGGTCCCTTCTCCGCTGCTGCCAGTTCTGCTCCTCCTCCTATTGCTGATGATGACATCTATGCGGTAAGGGATATCGTGGCCATGAAAACCGTACGGGGCCGACAGTTCTTCCTGGTGGACTGGGCAGGGTATGGTCCTGAAGATAGGTCCTGGGAACCCCGGGAGAATGTGGGTACTCCTCTGATACGTGCCTTCCTGTCCCGGTTGCGGGGAGGGGGGCATGGGGGAGGGGGTACTGTCACGCTCCCCGGCTCCCCTGCTAGGCTCCCTGGCTCCCCTGCCTTGCTTACCGGCTCCCCTGCCACGCTTCCCCGCTCTCAGGTCGCGCTCCGCCGCTCCCGTGCCAGGCTTCCCGGTCCCCCGCTCCACAGCCTTCCTGCTCCATCGCCTGCGGTCCCCAGGCAGCCCGGTCCCCGCTCCCGGCGCCCGTCGGCAACTCGGCCCCAGCCCGGCTCTCCTGCCTCCTGTTCACCGCTCCCTGCTCTGGCTTCTGGGACCCGGGCCTCGCGCATGCGCATTAGGGCGCGCGCGCGGTCATTGACCCTCTCTTAAAGGGCCAGTGTCCTCTAACAGGATATTGAAGAATCAGGTACAGGGTATATAGGGGAATCCTTTCCAAGTGGGCGGGGCCTGTTCTTCGTGTTTTGCTAAGCTAGGAGTCAGGTCTCCTTGTGTTTTGCGGTATACTTACCTATCTCTCTCCTAGAGCCGCTCCTGCCTCACCATCCGGTCCTTACGATTCCCGTACCCCGAACGGTGACTGTCCGCAATCCCGTCAGTCCATACCATCTCTGATCCCTGTGGTGACCCGTCTTCTCGCTCCGTCGGTTCCGGACTCTGCCTGACAACATCTCGGCCTCCGAACCTGAGCTCCGTCATCCGGACTACCTTCGGTGACTCTGTGGTCCCAGGGACTTCTACACTCCACTCCTTTGAACGGACTGTCCTGCTACCTGTAGTGCTCCGGCTACCGGACCCCTTGCCTTCAGTGAGGTGTTCGGCCCAGTGGATCCACCTCCTGGGTCTGCCCATCCACCTGGCCCTAACAATACATCTTTCCCACAGCACTCAGCTTTCCAATGCTCTGCTATACATCTTTCCCACAGCACCCAGCTTTCCCATGCTCTGCTATACATCTTTCCCACAGCACCCAGCTTCCCCATGCTCTGCTATACATCTTTCCCACAGCACTCAGCTTCCCCATGCTCTGCTATACATCTTTCCCACAGCACCCAGCTTTCCAATGCTCTGCTATACATCTTTCCCACAGCACCCAGCTTCCCCATACCCTGCTATACATCTTTCCCACAGCACTCAGCTTTCCAATGCTCTGCTATACATCTTTCCCACAGCACCCAGCTTTCCAATGCTCTGCTATACATCTTTCCCACAGCACTCAGCTTTCCCATGCTCTGCTATACATCTTTTCCACAGCACTCAGCTTTCACATTCTCTGCTATATATCTTTCCCACAGCACTCAGCTTTCCCATTCTCTGCTATACATCTTTTCCACAGCACTCAGCTTTCCAATTCTCTGCTATACATCTTTCCCACAGCACCCAGCTTTCCCATGCTCTGCTACACATCTTTCCCACAGCACCCAGCTTTACCATGCTCTGCTATACATCTTTTCCACAGCACTCAGCTTTCCCATTCTCTGCTATACATCTTTCCCACAGCACCCAGCTTCCCCATACCCTGCTATACATCTTTCCCACAGCACCCAGCTTCCCCATACCCTGCTATACATCTTTCCCACAGCACCCAGCTTCTCCATACCCTGCTATACATCTTTCCCACAGCACCCAGCTTTCCCATGCTCTGCTATACATCTTTTCCACAGCACTCAGCTTCCCCATTCTCTGCTATACATCTTTCCCACAGCACCCAGCTTTCCCATATCAGAGCATGGGAAAGCTGGGTGCTGAGAGAAGATTATACCATGTATAAGGTAGCCTCCATAGTCTTCCATATATTATAATGTAGCCCCCATAGTCCTTTATGTGTTATAATGCAGCCCCATAAAACCTTCAGATTGTATTATGCAGCCCCATACTCCTCCAGGTAAATGCACCTCTATAGTCCATGTATAAGGTGTCCTTCATTTTGTATAATGCAGAACCCACCAGGCCTCCCTCTGTATAATGCAGCCCCCACCAGGCCTCCATGTGCATAATGCAGCCCACCAGGCCTCCCTGTGTATAATGCAGCCCCCACCAGGCCTCCATGTGTATAATGCAGCCTCCCTGTGTATAATGCAGCCCCCACCAGGCCTCCCTGTGTATAATGCAGCCCCCACCAGGCCTCCCTGTGTATAATGCAGCCTCCCTGTGTATAATGCAGCCCCCACCAGGCCTCCTTGTGTATAATGCAGCCCCCACCAGGCCTCCCTGTTGTAACGTCCTGGAGGTGGATTCACGGGACCGTGCCACGGACTCCCCCAGTGAGGCAACCCGGAGCTAACCCTATACAGGGACTGTCCGATCACCCCACCAGAGGGCCTAGATGCACAGTAGCCGGAACACTAGGGGTACGAAGAAAGAGTCCTTCAGAGATCTGCACAGGATATGTCTCTGAGTCCAACGAGCACCGTAGGCAGAAACGGATGACTGGAACCGGGTTCAGGTGCCGGGTAGGAACAGCAAACGAGGTCCGGGTCCAGCGAGACGTGCAGGTTGATGTTACCAGGTGGAGTCGGGGATCTGTGACGGGTTCAGGCTGACGGAAGATGGCGGGATCCTCAGCAGTCAGTCACCGGGACACTTCCTGGGGAATCAACAGTCAGAACCAGGTCAGGGCGGCAGACGGGCTCTGCGGAAGAGACAGTGTTATTCGGGAGACAAGGTACAGAGGGACCTAAACACCTAGCTATGGAAACACGTTGAACAGGCACCGCCCACCTGGAAAAGGAAGTCTTAAATACCCTGTACCTATATCAGCCATATCCTGTTCCTGGGACGCTGGCCCTTTAAGAAGAGGTGAGTGAGTGCGCCCGCGCCCTAATGCGCATGCGCGAGGCCCGAGTGCCGGAGACCAGTACAGGAAGTGGTGAAGGAGATGCAGGGGAGCCAGACAGAGTGTACTGGGTCGCAGGGAGACGCCGGGACCGGCGGACGGAAGGCACAGAGGACACACAGGAGGGGGAGTGAGAGGGACCGCCGCGGGCAGGAGAACCGGAGACCGGAGTGGTGAGTGACAGGCGGCGACGGGACCCGGGGAGCGTGACACCTGTGTATAATGCAGCCTCCACCAGGCCTCCCTGTGTATAATGCAGCCTCCACCAGGCCTCCCTGTGTATAATGCAGCTTCCACCAGGCCTCCCTGTGTATAATGCAGCCTCCACCAGGCCTCTCTGCCTATAATGCAGCCCCCACCAGGCCTCCCTGTGTATAATGCAGCCTCCCTTTGCATAATGCAGCTTCCACCAGGCCTCCCTGTGTATAATGTAGCCCCCACCAGGCCTCCCTGTGTATAATGCAGAACCCCCAGGCCACCTGTGTATAATACAGCCTCCACTAGGCCTCCCTGTGTATAATACAGCCACCCCAGGCACCTCTGTGTATAATGCAGCCCCCACCAGGCTTCATGTGTATAATGCAGCCCCCACCAGGCCTCCCTGTATATACTGCAGCCTCCACCAGGCCTCCCTGTGTATAATGCAGTCTCCACCAGGCCTCCCTGTGTATAATGCAGCCCCCACCAGGCTTCCCTGTGTATAATGCAGCCCCCACCAGGCCTCCCTGTGTATAATGCAGCACCCCCAGGCCTCCATGTGTATAATGCAGAACCCCCAGGCCTCCATGTGTATAATGCAGCCTCTTTGTGTATAATGCAGCCTCCACCAGGCCTCCTTGTGTATAATACAGCCTGCCCCAGGCCTCCCTGTGTATAATGCAGCTTCCACCAGGCCTCCCTGTGTATAATGCAGCCCCCACCAGGCCTCCCTGTGTATAATGCAGAACCCCCAGGCCCCCTGTGTATAATGTAGCCTCCACCAGGCGTCCCTGTGTATAATGCAGCCACCCCAGGCCTCTCTGTGTATAATGCAGCTTCCATCAGGCCTCCCTGTGTATAATTCAGCCTCCCCTGGGCCTCCCTGTGTATAATGCAGCCTCCACCAGACCTCCCTGTGTATAATGCAGCCTCCACCAGGTCTTCCTGTGTATAATGCAGCCTCCACCAGGCCTCCCTGTGTAAAATGCAGCCTCCCCCAGGCATCCCTGTGTATAATGCAGCTTCCACCAGGCCTCCCTGTGTATAATGCAGCCTTCACCAGGCCTCCATGTGTATAATGCAGCCTCCACCAGGCCTCCCTGTGTATAATGCAGCCTCCACCAGACCTCCCTGTGTTTAATGCAGCCTTCACCAGGCTTTCCTGTGTATAATGCAGCCTCCACCAGGCCTCCCTGTGTAAAATGCAGCCTCCACCAGGCCTCCCTGTGTAAAATGCAGCCTCCCCCAGGCCTCCCTGTGTATAATGCAGCTTCCACCAGGCCTCCCTGTGTATAATGCAGCCTCCACCAGGCCTCCCTGTGTATAATGCAGCCTCCACCAGGCCTCCCTGTGTATAATCAGCCTCCACCAGGCCTCCCTGTGTATAATGCAGCCTTCACCAGGCCTTCCTGTGTATAATGCAGCCTCCACCAGGCCTCCCTGTGTAAAATGCAGCCTCCCCCAGGACTCCCTGTGTATAATGCAGCCTCCTCCAGGCCTCCCTGTGTATAATGCAGCCTCCACCAGGCCTCCCTGTGTATAATGCAGCCTCCACCATGCCTCCCTGTGTATAATGCAGCCTCCCTCAGGCCTCCCTGTGTATAATGCAGCCTCCCTCAGGCCTCCCTGTGTATAATGCAGCTTCCACCAGGCCTTCCTGTGTATAATGCAGCCTCCACCAGGCCTCCCTGTGTATAATGCAGCCCCCACCAGGCCTCCCTGTGTATAATGCAGAACCCCCAGGCCCCCTGTGTATAATGTAGCCCCCACCAGGCCTGCCTGTGTACAATGCAGAACCTCCAGGCCTCCATCTGTATAATGCAGCCCACACCAGGCCTCCCTGTGTATAATGCAGCCCACACCAGGCCTCCCTGTGTATAATGCAGAACCCCCAGGCCCCCCTGTTTATAATGCAGCCTCTCCCAGGCCACCCTGTGTAAAATGCAGGCTGATGTTACCAGGTGGAGTCAGGGATCGGTGACGGGTTCAGGCTGACGGAAGATGGCGGGATCCTCAGCAGTCAGTCACCGGGACACTTCCTGGGGAATCAACAGTCAGAACCAGGTCAGGGCGGCAGACGGGCTCTGCGGAAGAGACAGTGTTATTCGGGAGACAAGGCACAGAGGGACCTAAACACCTAGCTATGGAAACACGTTGAACAGGCACCGCCCACCTGGAAAAGGAAGTCTTAAATACCCTGTACCTATATCAGCCATATCCTGTTCCTGGGACGCTGGCCCTTTAAGAAGAGGTGAGTGAGCGCGCCCGCGCCCTAATGCGCATGCGCGAGGCCCGAGTGCCGGAGACCAGTACAGGAAGCGGTGAAGGAGATGCAGGGGAGCCAGACAGAGTGTACTGGGTCGCAGGGAGACGCCGGGACCGGCGGACGGAAGGCACAGAGGACACACAGGAGGGGGAGTGAGAGGGACCGCCGCGGACAGGAGAACTGGAGACCGGAGTGGTGAGTGACAGGCGGCGACGGGACCCGGGGAGCGTGACACCTGTGTATAATGTAGCCTCCACCAGGCCTCCCTGTGTATAATGTAGCCCCCACCAGGCCTCCCTGTGTATAATGCAGAAGCCCCAGGCCCCCTGTGTATAATACAGCCTCCACTAGGCCTCCCTGTGTATAATACAGCCACCCCAGGCACCCCTGTGTATAATGCAGCCCCCACCAGGCTTCCATGTGTATAATGCAGCCCCCACCAGGCCTCCCTGTATATACTGCAGCCTCCACCAGGCCTCCCTGTGTATAATGCAGCCTCCACCAGGCCTCCCTGTGTATAATGTAGCCCCCACCAGGCTTCCCTGTGTATAATGCAGCCCCCACCAGGCCTCCCTGTGTATAATGCAACACCCCCAGGCCTCCATGTGTATAATGCAGAACCCCCAGGCCTCCATGTGTATAATGCAGCCTCTTTGTGTATAATGCAGCCTCCACCAGGCCTCCTTGTGTATAATACAGCCTCCCCCAGGCCTCCCTGTGTATAATGCAGCTTCCACCAGGCCTCCCTGTGTATAATGCAGCCACCCCAGGCCTCCCTGTGTATAATGCAGCTTCCACCAGGCCTCCCTGTGTATAATTCAGCCTCCCCTGGGCCTCCCTGTGTATAATGCAGCCTCCACCAGACCTCCCTGTGTATAATGCAGCCTCCACCAGGCCTTCCTGTGTATAATGTAGCTTCCACCAGGCCTCCCTGTGTAAAATGCAGCCTCCCCCAGGCATCCCTGTGTATAATGCAGCTTCCACCAGGCCTCCCTGTGTATAATGCAGCCTCCACCAGGCCTCCCTGTGTATAATGCAGCCTCCACCAGGCCTCCCTGTGTATAATCAGCCTCCACCAGGCCTCCCTGTGTATAATGCAGCTTCCACCAGGCCTCCCTGTGTATAATGCAGCCTCCACCAGGCCTTTATATGTATATTGCAGCCCCCACCAGGCCTCCCTGTGTATAATGCAGAACCCTCAGGCCCCCTGTGTATAATGCAGCCTCCACTAGGCCTGCATGTGTATAATGCAGAACCCCCAGGCCTCCATCTGTATAATGCAGCCCCCACCAGGCCTCCCTGTGTATAATGCAGCCTCCACTAGGCATCCCTGTGTATAATGTAGCCTCCCCCAGGCCTCCCTGTGTATAATGCAGCTTCCACCAGGCCTCCTTGTGTATAATGCAGCCTCCCCCAGGCCTCCCTGTGTATAATGCAGCCTCCTCCAGGCCTCCCTGTGTATAATGCAGCCTCCACAAGGCCTCCCTGTGTATAATGCAGCCTCCACCAGGCCTCCCTGTGTATAATGCAGCCTCCACCATGCCTCCCTGTGTATATTGCAGCCTCCCTCAGGCCTCCCTGTGTATAATGCAGCTTCCACCAGGCCTTCCTGTGTATAATGCAGCCTCCCCCAGGCCTCCCTGTGTATAATGCAGCCCCCACCAGGCCTCCCTGTGTATAATGCAGAACCCCAGGACTCCCTGTGTATAATGCAGCCCCCACCAGGCCTCCCTGTGTATAATGCAGCCCTCAACAGGCCTCCCTGTGTATAATGCAGAACCCCCAGGCCCCCTGTGTATAATGTAGCGCCCACCAGGCCTGCCTGTGTACAATGCAGAACCTCCAGGCCTCCATCTGTATAATGCAGCCCACACCAGGCCTCCCTGTGTATAATGCAGCCCCCACCAGGCCTCCCTGTGTATAATGCAGAACCCCCAGGCCTCCCTGTGTATAATGCAGAACCCCCAGGCCCCCCTGTTTATAATGCAGCCTCTCCCAGGCCTCCCTGTATATAATGCAGCACCCACCAGGCCTCCCTGTGTAAAATGCAGCACCCACCAGGCCTCCCTACGTATAATGCAGAACCCCCAGGCCTCCCTGTGTATAAGGCTACATTCACATAACTGTTTCGTCTTTGCAGTCCGCAAAAAGCGGTCCATTTTTCCAAGACCTATATAATGTCCCAACCCCCTGCATATTCTAAGCTGGCACCCTATAGTGACTTTCATGTGGCACTAAAGGGTGCTTAGCCTTGTATTTAGCAAAAAAATAAATAAATAATTAAAAAAGAAACCTGACGTGGGGTTCCCCCTATGTTTTGTAGCCAGCTAGGGTAAAGCAGATGGCTGCAGCCTGCAGACCACAGCTGGCAGCTTCACCTTGGCTGGTAATCCAAAACATAGGGCACCCCACACTGTTATTTTAAATTAAATAAATAATTTAAAACAAAAACGTGGGGTCCCCCCCAAATTGAATCACCAGCCAGGGTAAAGCGGACAGCTGTGGTCTGGTTTTCTCAGACTAGGGAGGTCCACCATTATCGGACACTCCCCAGCCTAAAAATAGCAGGCCACAGCCACCCCAGAAGTGGCGCATTCATTAGATGTGCCAATCCTGGCGCTTTGCCCCAACTCATCCCGTTGCCCTGGTGCGGTGGCAAACGGGGTAATATATGGGGTTGATGCCAAATGTGTAATGTCACCTGGCATTAGGCCCTGGGGTTAGTGATGTCACAGCGTCTATCAGATATCTGACATCACCAACCCAGTCAGTAATTAAAAAAATAGACAACAAAAAAGTTTTATTTGAAGAAAACACTCCCCAAAACATTCCCTCATTCACCAATTTATTGAAAAGAACAATCAAATCTGGGTCCGGAGTAATCCAATAAGGGGGTCTCATACTCACTGATCCAGTCAATGAAGAACAGAATGTTTCCCATTGGCTGGGAGAGCAGTGCAGTGACCTGAGCTAATATCAATAGGTCAGCCCAGGTCACTGCAGGGGATGACGAGTGCTGCTGTCAGGAGGTTAGATGAGATCATTACCTGTTGTGACAATCTCCTGTTCTCCTGACATCAGCACTGTCACTGCCTTCCATTGTCCACCGCGTTCACAGCGAAGAATCGCGGGAGCCCGTGACGTCACCGCTAGTTACAGTCTCGGACCACCCGCGAGACATGATTTGAGAATGCGGCGGGCATAGAAGGCAGTGACAGTGCTGACGTCAGGAGAGCAGAAGATCGTCACAGCAGGTAATGATCTCATCTAACCTCCTGACAGCAGCGCTCGTCATCCCCGCGGCTGCCCGCACTGCAGTGTGAAAAGCTGCTGAGACTGCAGTGCGGACAGCAGTCTGTCCTGCGCTCTGTGCTCTCAGCACAGCAGTCGCACAGGAGTGACGTCACCGCGCACAGGGGGAGAATCATGGGGCATGGAGCGCCGCTCTATGCTTCATCATTGCTGTGCGCGATGACGGGGGAGGGGGCCCGGTGCCGCCTCCGATGACCCCTGGCAGGGGGGCCCGATGCCGCCGCTGATGCCACAGGCAAGGGGCCCAGTGCCGCCGCCGATGATACCGGGCAGGGGGGCCCAGTGTCAGTGGCATCGGTATATATAGCGGCCGCGTGGTCTGCAGAGCGGGCCCCTAAGCTGCCGGGCTCGATCGCAATGGCGACCTTTGCGACGCGGAAGTTACGCCCCTGCTTCAGGCTCTGCCCTCGAACTTCCTGGAGTGAGGAACAATGAATGGGGATTGTTGTCTCTCTGTTGTGGGGAGATTCCTAGTCTTGGACCTTCTCTTTGCTGACCAACTCACCATCATTACGGTCGGTGGACGAATCTTTTGCAGCTTTGGCCCTTGTATGCAGCAACCCCGATGGCGTCACACTCACGGAATCTAAACTCCGAAGGTTCCAGTGTAGCGCCCAGAGAAGGGGGTACTCAGTCCCGGGCGGTAACAAATGGGAATGTCCCTCTGGTGGCCGTTGCCCGGTCCCGTGCTCTGGGCCCCTTTTGTTAATGGGGGTATTTACAGGGGAGATAAGAGTTTTTTTCATGTGACGCCACCTGCGGGTTGCAGTTAATGATGGAGAACCGCCGCTGCTCAATGTGGGTACTCCCAGGGCTGGTGGTAGTGGCAGCTGTGATGCTAGGCCCTCCGCAGGTAGGGCTGTGCCTGGGAGTTGTAGTGGAGCAATAATGGAGACCACACCAGGTTGTCTTTAACAGTCTCTACTCACTGTGGACCAGGAGTTGCTGGTTCAGGTCCCAGGAAGACCAGTGCCAATATAGTGACCCAGGTTGTGCTGTCCCCGGCACTCTCTGTAGATTGAGTCCCCATAGCGTGAAGCATTTGGGGACCCCGACTGTCCCTTGTGGGGTACAGTCTTCTTCTCCGTATGGCAGACAGTGCTGACCCTGTGAGGAGGTAAGTGTCCGAACCCCGATCCTAGTTTACTGCTGATGCCCCTGGATTATTTGGTTCGTTGAAGTCCGTGAAGGTGTCCTCACCGAGCAGGTATTTGCCAAACATCGTAACACTTGCGCTTGACCTAGGGCCCTGTGCCCCGTGCGTGCTCCAGTCCCAACAGTATCTCGGTATTTGTCCTGGCAACCTCTCTCCTGTGCCCCCGGGGTTACCGCTACATGGACGCAGCTCAGGCACGTACGCACACCTCTCCTGTGTGCTACTCGCCTCCAGACTCACTACTGACTGACTGACCCCTCCCACCAGGCTGGATATACCCAGGGAATCGTTCCCATGGCGACCATCCCCTTACGTGGTTAACCCTCTATGCCCAATTTGGAGAGGAGAATTAGGATTTAGATTGTGTTTTGGTGGTAAAGGCACTGGTACTCCAGGTCCCAGGGGGTAGGTCCTACATCCCCAAAAGGATGCAGTTCCTTGTAGTGCCTTGAGGGTCTCAGGGGCACTACATTCCCCCTTGGTTAAACGCAGCACATCCTCGAGCTGTAAGCAAGCAGAGTTTTTATTGAACCGGAATCGAAAAAATTTTAAAATTAAGCATACATAAAGTTCTTCCCACGCAGGGGAGGCACATTTTCTTAAACGTTGCATTGAGTAACCTCCCCCATCATCTCACCACCCAAAAAGGTCCTGGTTCCCCAAAACCCTTTGAGGAGGCAGTTCACTGTTCCCTTTGGTGACCAGGTCTGGGCCTTCTCTATCCCAGACCTTTCCTCCAACCTTCCTCTCCTTGATGGCGAGCTTAATGTCCTGATGGTGCAAATGGGGTTACTCTGGTAGGCACAATGGGTGCAACTATTTCTAAAACACAAGTTTGTGTTGGCTGCTGCGAGTCCTGCAGCCATGGTTGATTTTTAGCTTAACTTGTGGAAAATCGGGTGACTGTCCAAAATGATTCAATTCTTTTCAAAACATTTTTAAATTATTAGCAGAAATATAATAACAAACATTTCAACTGTAACAACTGCTGGTGTTTTGAATACGTTTTCCAGTTTGGGGCTCCCTCTTGTGTTCAGTGCTGGCGGTGCAGTTGATGTGTGGAATGAAAGCCACACACCTGTGGAGGACTGGCAATCAGGGTCAGATTGGGCTATTTAAGTAGTTTTCCATTGTTACTTGCCGGTGGTCAATGTCTCCTGTGTGTTAAGAAGGACATTCGGTAACCTGCTCTGCTCACTACCAGAACTCCTCTCAGATAAGTGGTCTGTGTACCGCTGCTGTTTGTTTTCCACTTTCTTGTTGTTTTTTCTGCTTTGATACTAATGCTTGATTCCTATTTTGTCTGTGTGGAGTTATTGGTGGAATGGGATCATTCCCTGCTGGGAGTGTCTGTATACTTAGCTCCATGATTCTGCAAGGTATTGTGTTTGTCAAGCTTGGTATTAATTCAGTCCCTCATCTGTATTGTGTTTTTGGATCCCAGTAACATCAGAGTGCTAATATAGTGGGGGAGAGGTTGTGTGACCTCAGGATTTTTCCATATCAGAAGTGCTGGTATATATTAGGGTTTTTACAGCTACAGACAGTTGCTTTTTTCTCTCCTTTCCTATGAAGATAGTTTGGGCCTCACCTTTGCTGAATCTGTCTTTTCTTGCTTTGTATTGTGTTTTTCTATATCACCGTAGCCTTTACATGTGGGGGGCAATCTATCTATCTATCTATCTATCTTTGGGGATTGCTCCGAGGCAGATTAGCTTTCTTATATCTCTATCTGTGAGTTTATTTAGTTCTTCGGCTTTGTCGCGGCATCCAGGTCATCGTAGGCACGCCCCACGGCTACTTCTAGTTGTGTGTCAGGATTAGGTCTGCAGTCCGTTAAGGTTCCAGCCACTCTTTTACCTTTTGGGATTCCTCATTTTTTGATCCTCCTCGATCCCTGAATCATAACATGCTGGGGTAGCCAGGTTCAGCTACCACTATTTAATAAGGGGGCCATCTGGATCACCTGGCCTCCTCAGATCAGCACTTAAGGTCAGGGTGCACTGGGTACACATATCTCTACCACCCCCTAGCGGCCACTGGGATGTTGGTGCTGTCGCAGGTGCAGAGGCTTGGAAGGGCACCGCAGCAGGTTGGTGTACAGTCTCTTCTGGTTTTAGCGCCTTCATATCAGACACCGTGGATCGCATTAACACAACATGGACAAACTCTCCCCTTGCACGCGGCACCCATTCTAGCTTTGGGATCAGTGGCTGGGCGCAGTACCTGAGGATAGTCGTTAGCACTGGCGGCAACCTTCTCCGCGGCTCCCGATACTGCCGTAGCCTGGATTGCTGGCTCCAGATCAGGAACTGAGGCTTGCTCCTTCCCCAGCGGGGAAGGTGATGCGACCGCTTCTGGTCTTGCTGGCTTTGGCGGTGATGTTTTCTGGTCGAGGATGGATCTGGGGGTCTGGGGCGGTAAAGCCTGGTCAGGCGGCGCTCCACTCTCTCGAGCCTACATAGCTGCCACCACCCCTATCATTTTCGCCTCCCATTCTGCAATTCGCCGCAAGTTTTCTGTCCGCATAGTCCAGTACAGCTGCTGGACCTCCGCCTCCAGCCTCTCCGCAGTCCAAGGTATGGCCCCGCGACTGGGTCGCCCCTGCTCACGGGCTGGAGGGGCAGACATATTGCCGGTCACAGGTTTGCTAACCCTTGTCGTCTCCCTGCGCCTCAACCTCGCCAGTTCCTTCCGGTCATTTCTCAGCACTATCGCGGGGACTGGGGCACTCTGGGAGCTTCTGGGTCCGGTTACTGCCGACTTCCGCCTGCGCTCTCAGGGTTCGTGGGCTTCTGCTTACCCGCTCCACATGCAGGGTTTCCACTTCAGGGGCCCGCACTGCCGCGCCCATACTCCTCATCTCGATCCTCCAGTCGTCCAGCAGGGACAGGAACTGCGTCCGCATCCTCTTGCAGAGCCGCTCCGTCTCCTCTTCGATCCAGGTAGCCGTCCCGGGAATGGAACGCTCAGGCGACCAGTCTCTCGGCACCGACATCCTGCGGCTCTCTACTTCCAGGAACTTTTGTGCAGAGTCCTGGTTTCCCTGCGCTAATCTCCGCCATCACATCCTGTAATCATCCGGCGCCGACATCTTCCTGCTCCCCGTTGGTTTTCGTCACCAACCTCTCTGGAACAGGGGATCACTGGGAACTTCCGGGTCCGGCCACTACCGGTTTCCGGCCGCTCTTTCTGGACGAGGGGCGGGGCTTCGGCTTTGCGCCCTTTTGCTAGGGATGATGGCGCAGTTGTTGTTTTGGCGGCAATCAAACGGACAGTCTGGAACAGTTCTGTAAGGCGCACGTCACCCGGTTTAATGGGTCCAGTCCTTATCCTGTTCGTGACGCCAGGTAAGATTCAAGGTGTACCGCCCTGGTGTTGGTCAGGCTGCTCGGATCTGGGATCGTGGTGGCTCGAGGGGCCCGGACCCGAGTTGGTGAACACTTTGATCCGTGAAAAGAGGGTATTTACAGGGGATAAGTTTGTGACGCCACCTGTGGGTTGCGGTAATCGGAGTACCGCTGCTGCTGTAAGGAGTGCCAGCGCAGATGGACTTAGGCAGCCTGATGTTAGTCACTCCACAGGTAGGGATGCCCCGGGCTCAGGGGTGTTAGTGGTTGTTTGGGAGAGCAGGGTGCAGGGGGGTCAGAGTACTCACTGTGGGTAGTCGTGGTGCAGGATGAGGTTTACAAAGGAGACACACACACTGCAAGTAAACCAAATTCTCTGTGCATCACAGTCACTACGGGGGAGTTTGTCCAGGTGTCCGCTCCCACCGTTGTCACTTGATAGTCCGGAGCCTACCTCCGTGCACAATTTAGTTGTCTGTTTGTGGCCCCGTGGCTTGAAGCTGTTAGGGCCCCGCTCACTATGTGAAGTGTAGATGTTCTCTTGAGGGCTGGCACTTGGGACTTCAGTGGGTTGCTTTTCGGCTGGAAAACCCTGTCCCTCGTGTTGTGCTGAAGTCCCCAATCTCTGAGCTCTGTGGGAAAGTCCCTGAAGGTCTCCTTCCTCTGCAGGTTAATTGCCAGGACGTTGAATCGGCTCCTGACCCAGAGTCCTGTACCCCGTCGTGCTCGGTATCAGTCAGTTTCTTTTGGGCTTGTTGGTGCCGACAGTCCTCCTAGACTATGTCCATCTCACCCTCTTCCAATGTCACTGCCACCGGTTCCTGACTCTTCTGGTCCCGGACCACCATCTGCGACCCAACCACGGTCTAGCTCCCCGGGAGCTCACTCTCCCCAGCTCTCTTTCAGGGCTCTCACTACTCTCCTGCTTCCTCCCTCCCACCAGTCTGCCTGACACCTAGGTGGGTGGCCCTTTTCCAGCTAGACCCACTGGTGTGTCTGACAGGTCATGATGTGAGGTGTTGATTGGGATTTGTGGTGCTGATGGTAGTGACACCGATTTCTTAGGAACCTGGAACCATGGGGGGTAGGCCCTGCACCCTGGGTAAGGATTGCAGGGCGCCACATTATTATGGACGCTGTATGACTATGTTATTATGGGCACTGTTTGGCTTTGATTCTCACATGAGAGTTGGCAGTGACTGCTGTTCCAGCAGATAGGGAACAGTCTGTTCTTCATAGGCTGGATAGTGAGTCTGCGGACATCGTGAGACCCCCTTTTAATGGATTACGGAGGAATTAGATTAGGGTTTTGAAGCGTATTATGTTGGTGAATGAGGGTGTCTCTTGTCTTTTTTCTTTAATATTTCTCTCTTTTTATGTCTTTTAGGTTTGCTTTGGTGGAATGTTGTGGGACTTCGCTATGGATTGCGAAGGACCTGAAAAGATTTTTCTTCTTAATAAATTGGTGAATGAGGGCGTGTGTATTTATTATAAATAAATTATTATTGATGTTTTTTTTTTCAATTTAGAAATGCTGGATTAGTAATGAGGGTGTCTGATAGATGCCCACCCAGGGTTTGATGTCATGGTACAAGCGTGGCGAGCACGTTCAGACCAACTGAAGCTTGACACAGAATGAAAAACACTCCACTATAATGTGTCGCCCTGGGCAAGCCAGGGGTCACAGGTCACAACACCACCACACCCCACACTCCAGGTAGGCACATCAATGCTAACCAGAAATCCTTGTTGCCATCCTCCAGAGGCTGATGATTCACACCAGGGGGTGGGCCAGGCGGTTGGCTCCGCCCACCAAGGAGGTCACAGCTCTGGAGGCGGGAGAAACCAGGCAGTCAGCTCAGGGACGAGCTTGAGTAAACAAGAGAGTCTAGTCAGGGAGGACGAAGTAGAAGGAGCGGAGGAGAAGCCTAGACAGGGCAAGAGTAAACAACTAAGTGAAAGGAGTGAAAGTAAGAAAGTGACAGAAGGAAGGAAAGCCTGAAGGGTCCAGCTTTGTGGAGGGCCAGATCAGCAAGGTCAGCGACGGCGGTGACTGTCTGGAGGGGGACCGTTTGGAAGTTCCTGGAAGGACCCCGTTGGCTGTGTGCACGGTGGTCTGGAGCAGTGTTCCGAAGGACAGTCAGCACCAGGGCAGGGGCCTCTCGGACCCCGGCAAGGCTAGGAGTCGCCAAATTTGCCGAATCCGTCAGTGAAGGGGACGTAGATCCCCCAACAACCAAGTCCCGATTGACGGCAACAGCCCAACCCGAAGCAGAGAGACACCGCCACCACCACGGCACCAGTTTCTCAGGGCCAGCGCCTGCGGACAAAGTGTAGAGCTCCTCCGGCCCAGATTGCAGTCGGGGAGCGGGTAACCGGAGGGAATCCACCGCTACCATCAGTCAAACATAGGTGCAAGGAAGAGGGACATCACCGTCACCTACCGGGAGTGCAGGTGCAGCCGTCTGTGGGACCGTCCTACCAGCCGTTGGTTTACCGTACAAACTGTGTCCACGTCTCAGGCTGAGTGAGTACCACAGTGCCGCAAGGCACAGCACTGCCCCCGCGTCCCTGCGCCCACCAGGCCCCGCACCTCCTTCTCCACCACCGGGCCCCGGGATCACCAACCCCTACCCACGGAGGGGCAACACAACACCTGGCTGCTCCGCATCACCATCCCCGGGATCCCCGAATTGAGCAGCGGTGGTGAAATCACCACAACCGTGGGTGGCGTCACGAACTATAACTATCCCCACACCCAACCACAAACAACCCCTTTCACTCACGGGCGAGGAGTGTCGCTCGAGAAACCCCGGGATCCGGCCCACAGCTCGAGCCACCACTGAGCAGCTGCCGGACCCGAGCAGAAGGGGTGAGCGTAGTGTGCCGACACCCTCCTCCCCGCCCGCGACAATAACACCACAAACAGGGGGGATACAGTGAATGTGTGGCACCCCTGACCTGGTCAGGTGCCACTGAGTAGTGCATCCACGCTGGGTCAGTACAAAACAGGTAATTCCAAAGGCTGAGTATGGTGTGGACACATACAGGCACCCTTTGACCAGAACACACACATTAGAGGGGACCCCTGGGCAGACCCAGGGAGGGGGTGTAGCCCTCGCATCTCAGTTATTGTGGTGTTGTAGTGTAGCTGGGAGGAGAGTTGTGCAGTGGCAGTCAGAGGAGAAGGAGGTGAGCAGCCGTGTCTGAAGTGTAGGGCTGAAGAACGGAACACTGTCAGACCCTGCACGTGCAGTGGCTGCTGACGGAGGAGAGCATCACCACACAGTTGCTCCAAAAGACACCTGAATAGAGAGAGACATACGGAGTCGAGCACGGGAACTCCTGGTGATGAAAGCACATACGGGGTACAGGTCCCTAGAGCCAGACATCCATTTAACACTAGAACTACTGAGGTAGTCATTTTGACTACTTTGCACCATGTATTTCTATATAGGTGTCACGAGTCCAGTAGTTCTAGTGTTAATGGTCTGCTGAATCCTGCCGGTGGGGTGGACAACAAGTCCCACACCAACCAACTCAGAACCAGCAGCATCAACAGCAACGAGGGGGCCCATAAGGAGGATCGAGCCTGGATTCATCTTATCCTTGGTCCATGCTGTCAGCAAACGGGTCAGAAAGGGGAGAACGGCAGTAGCGACTTCCCTGGACGCATCCCATGATACACTTCAAGTCAGGGGTGATCTGAAACAAGGGTGCAGGAAGGCGAGTCAGCAGTCACCCCTATATCAGCTTGATGGATACCTGGTTCCACCTGGTTCATCATAGCATTGCCCAGGTTGGATCACCACTACCAACTGAAAGTGAGTAAAAACCCTGAAAGACATTGCTGTTTGTGTGTGAGTTCTTCTGCGACCTGTGGTACTACACACTTACGCCCGAGCCCCTGGGGCCCGCCTCACTCTCGGGAGGCCATAACACCAGACTGCATTTACCATCAGCGCCAGACGCTCGTTAAACTGCAGTGACGGTCCCCATTGGCCGCAACTCCGAGAGTGGCGTCACGATTCCTATTAAAGTTAACCTGACATACCTGTTGCCAGGAGATTTCCAGCACGTGAAGACCCTGACGCGACCTGCAGGTGAGGGGCTTCACAATTCTGGCGTCACTTAACAGGATAAGGACCAGACCTGTTAAGACAGGTGACCGTGTGCCCTGGCGGTCCGCTTGAAAAATTTGAAGCACCGCCATATTGCCACCGCGGAAAGCGCGCCAAGAAACAACAGCAGCCTGCGCAAAAAGATGTAACCGCCCACGAAGAGGTGTGACTACCCCGAGAACCCCTGGAGCACTCTGTAAGATGGGGCGGATCTGACCTTAGCCGGCGGAGACGTCACAGAAAACGAAACTCAGGCTGCAACGTAACCAGAACCTGGTGAGCAGCGAAGGAGTCAGGATGGCGTCTGCACGCAGCGAGCCAGAACCAGGCACTGCTGCCTGGTGGGACTGGGAGCTTGCCCAGTTCTGTGACCGGGTGCAAGCTCGGATCATGCAGCAAGTGATGGAGTGTCGCTCGGAGCTACGGGAGACGGCTGTGGCGGTTTGGGCCTACGAGAGGTGGACCGTGCGACCAGCACCGAGCCGAGAAGCGACCACCCAGACCCACTTGCTGATGCCTTTGGGTGAGTCCTACGCTGCCCCTGCCCACTCGGGTATGCTGACCCCGCCGGCACTGTTACCGGAGGCGACCCCTGCCGCAGTTCCCGCTGTGAACCCTGCTGCGATGCCCGCTGTGATCCATGCTGCGATGCCCGCTGAGACCCCTGCTGCAACGTCCCGTCCAGCCAGACCAGACCAGGCCGCAGCAACGTCCCGTCCGGCCTGACCAGATCAGCCCGCAGCAACGTCCCGTTTGGCCAGACCAGACCAGGCCGCAGCAGCGTCTCGTCCGGCCAGACCAGACCAGGCCGCAGCGGTGTCCCGTCCGGCCAGACCAGACCAGGCTGCAGTGGCGTCCCGTCCGGCCAGACCAGACCAGGCTGCAGCGGCGTCCCGTCCGGCCAGACCAGACCAGGCTGCAGCGGCGTCCCGCCCGGGCAGACCAGATCAGGCCGCAACGCCTTTGACTTCTACCTTCCCGCCAGAAGTGGCCGAAGAAATGGAGCGACTGAAACAAGACCTGAAGGCTCAGTTTCCCGCCAACATGGTGGACAAGTATTTGGTCCCCAGGCAGTCATCTGGACCCGGAGCGGTCCCAGCACTCTTCATGCCAGAGAGCAACCCACCGCCCTGGCCAGCCGATGCAAGCCCATCCCCAGCGCTGCTGCTGGAGCAACCGGGGGAGTGCTCAACACCACTAAGGGGGAGGAGAGGCCTGGAGGCTGAAGTAACAATCCCCGAGCAGCCGGAGGAGGACGCAGCACCCTTAGGAAGTAAGGGAGGCCCGGAGGTCGCGCTGTCGTCCCACTACCGCTGGGAAGAAGTTACAGCACCCCCTGCCGAAGAGGAAACATGGGATGTCTTCATGCCCAGTATGAGTGTGACCTAGGAGCCCGCAGACAGTGACGTGATGGTGATGCGGAGGCCAGCCAGCAGAGGATGGCACCGTGTAAGGGCAAGGCAACCCCCTGTACAGCCTACCTCAGAAAGAGAAAGTGTGGAGGCCAGGGATCTACAGGAGAAGAAATCCCTACGACAGACCGGGTTCCAGACCCGAGGTCCTATCTACCGCGGAGTGGTTGAAGAATTTAATTTAAATACTGGCTATGGCTTTATTGTGGAGGCTGGTGTCAAGAAGGGCATCTTTGTGTCCATAACGGATGTCCGGTCCCACCTGCCCGGAGGACACCCCGGTCGAGACCTACATATGGGAGACATCGAGGAATTCACCAGGCACAATGGTGAAAGAGGCTGGTTTTCTGTATTCAAGGTACCATGCCCGAAGAGCTCCAGCTATAGCCCTGAAGCTTCCACCCAGTCCCTAAGGTCATCATCACAGCAAGTACAGCCAGCTCAGCTAGTACAGCGACCACAGCAAACCCGAATTGCTCCAGAACTAACTTCCAGGTTTCAGTGCATCGAAGCGCCAAACCCTGGTTCAGAAAGACGCAGTTCTGTTTCATTCCAGTGAAGAAAAGTAAAGAGAACTTTTACCAGTTTTAAAGTTAAAGCAACGTTTGAAGTTCAAGATAATGTGCCCACAAGTACTGTTGTGAGAATCTACCTATTTTGCACCTGGTTTGTGCATTTCAACTAATGGATCATAAGGCTATGTACTGGCTATAGCCACAAACTCTCGCAGTGTAGATACAGTAGTTGACCCAGAGGTACCAGCAACAGAGCACGCCTGTTTATGGGGCCTGGCTCTGCACCACCTGGAAGCACGCCTGTGATGGCGCTTGCTGTCCAGAAGCCAAAGGAGCACGCCTGTTTATGGGGCCTGGCTCTCCACCACTCGGAAGCGGGTACGCCTGTTTATGGGGCCTACCTTTAACCACCAACCTCAGGAAAAGAAGATGAGAGGGGTTTGGATGGGTTTAAGGACTTGTGGGTGGAGGGTGGTGGAAACTGGTACCTGGTACAGTCTTTTAAATGTTTTATGATGTTTTTATGTGAACCGTTGTATTAAAAGAAAAAGTTCTTGTGTTTGCAGCCCGAGGACGTGCTGATAGTAACTAAGGGGGAATGTGGCGCCCCTGACCTGGTCAGGCACCACTGAGTACTGCATTCACACTGGGTCAGTACAAAACAGGTAATTCCAAAGGCTGAGTAGGGTGTGAAAACGCAGGCACCCTTTGACCAGAACACACACATTAGAGGGGACCCCTAGGCAGACCCAGGGAGGGGGCGTAGCCCTCGCATCTCAGTTAGTGTGGTGTTGTAGTGTAGCTGGGAGGAGAGTTGTGCAGTGGCAGTCAGAAGAGAAGGAGGTGAGCAGCCGTGTCTGAAGTGTAGGGCTGAAGAGCGAAACACTGTCAGACCCTGCACGTGCAGTGGCTGCTGACGGAGGAGAGCATCACCACACAGTTGCTCCAAAAGACACCCGAAGAGAGAGAGAAGTACGGAGTCGAGTACGGGAACTCCTGGTGATGAAAGCACATACGGGGTACAGGTCCCTAGAGCCAGACATCCATTTAATGGTCTGCTGAATCCTGCCGGTGGGGTAGATAATAAGTCCCACACCATCCAACACAGAACCAGCAGCATCAACAGCAACGAGGGGGCCCATAAGGAGGATCGAGCCTGGAGCCATCTTATCCTTGGTCCACGCTGTCAGCAAATGGGTCAGAAAGGGGGAACGGCAGTAGCGACTTGCCTGGACGCATCCCACGATACACTTCAAGTCAGGGGTGATCCGAAACAAAGGTGCAGGAAGGCAAGTCAGCAGTCACCTCTATATCAGCCTGAGGGATACCTGGTTCCACCTGGTTCATCATAGCATCGCCCGGGTTTGCTCACCACTACCAACTGAAAGTGAGTAAAAACCCTGAAAGACATTGCTGTTTGTGTGTGAATTCTTCTGTGACCTGTGGTACTACACACTTACACCTGAGCCCCTGGGGCCAGCCTCACTCTCGGGAGGCCATAACACCAGACTGCATTTACCATCAGCCCCAGACACTCGTTAAACTGCAGTGGCGGTCCCCACTGGCCGCAACTCCCAGAGTGGGGTAACGATTCGTATTAAAGTTAACCTGAGATACCTATTGCCAAGAGATTTCCAGCACGTGAAGACCCTGAGGCGACCTGCAGGTGAGGGGCTTCACAAATGCAATTACCCTGGCACTAGTGAGAGGCTAGATGGTGACACCTCCTATCTTCACCTGTAACTGTCCCTACTCTCCTAGCTAGTCCCTATACAGTCTCCGCAACTGTTGCCGAGCAGCACCCTGAGACCCTGGGAAACCCTATAGATGCCCTGACTAGTGAGAGACAGGTGAGGCTCACTAGCCCCACTGCTGCACTAATAAGACAAGAGGGTAGAGAGACAAACGGGATTAACAACCAAAATGGAGAAGATCCAACTTCAGGACAAATCCACAGCAGATCCTTCCACCAAGGCGGCCACAATACAAATGGTTTTGTATAATCAGCAAAGATTGCTTGAAAACCTAGCTACCTAAACACAAAGGGGTGTTTCTACAGGGCATCAGCAGCTGAGATGAACTGTAGGAGAGCTGCTAGCAGCAAAACTGACATTAACTGTTTCAGAACCAAAAGAAACAAAACAACATTTAAATGTAGTGTCCCAGATGGAGATGAGAGGCTCCAGTCCTAAAGCTGTCACAGGTCTCCAAAAACATGGAGACAACCGTGACACTTAATTCACAGCTGGCATCAACCCCATATATTACCCTGTTTACCACTGCTCCATAGCAACATGATGAGCTGAGGCGAAGCACCAGGATTGGGGTGGCTGCAGCCTGCTATTTTTAGGCTGGGGAGGGCCCAATAACCATTGGCCTCCCTAGCCTGAAAATACCAGACCCCAGCTGTCCACTTTAACTTGGCTGTTGATCTAATTTGGGGGGGACCCACACTTTTTTAAAAAAATATTTAATTTTAAATAAATAAATTAAAGCAACAGGGTGGGGGGCGGGCACCTCTGTTTTGGATTACCAGCCAAGGTAGAGGTGCCGGCTATGGTCTGCAGGCCACAGCTGTCTGCTTTATCTTAGCTGGTTACCAAAAATAGGGAGACCACACGTCGTTTTTTTTAAACTATTGAGTTTGGGGCTAAAAACAAGGCTAAACACCCTTTAGTGCCACATGGAAGACACTAAAGGGTGCGATATTACCATAGGCAGAGGGGTGGTACATTATATATGTGTTGTACATCTATCTAACTGTCTTATCCTTTCCTATCCTGTCCTGTTCTGTTCCATTCTGTTCTAATCTAATCTGACCTATTTTATTCTAATCTATCATTAGCATTTAGGGGCATCGCATCCGTTAAAACATAATAGGAGTCTATGGGCAACAGATCCATTAAATGATAGGTGAACGGATGCTTTACTGACAGATCCGTTTCACATAAGCTCCCATTATGCTTTAACGGATACGTTAGTGATCCGTATTTGGATCTGCATAAGAAAAGTTCGGCACCCAGGACTTTTCGTCCTTCCAAAATAACAGATGGCTGACGGATTGCACCTAACGGATGACAAGTCTTGAACGATTCATTAACAAATCTATCATTATAGTCAATTGATTTGTTAACGGATTCATTTTTGCATTTTCCAAACAGATGCAAAAACCTAAATAATCATAACCAAAGCCTGTAGTGCATAATTTGTAGTTTCCCATCATAAAGGTGTTTTCTGGAAAGTGGCCACCAGGTGGCGATGCAGCACATGTGTACAGATCATAGTACAGGACCGGTATTGTCCAACCTGTGTGCATTAGATTAGATCACATGTGACCGTCTGTGTGACATATCCTGTCCTCACTCTACCCGAGAATAAAATACAGTAACCGATGAACAGACGGATATTTATTAACATTAGGTCCATTCCTGATCATATAATGTTATGGCATGATCTGTAGCAGATCCCTGTATATGAACGAATCACAATGGAGCAGAATTGTACATGGTATGGAGGCCCATGGTGGATACACAAAAGGTAAAACATGCCTGTATTGTACGGTCCAGACATCTGTTCAATGAAAAAGGGTATTCATATTGAGGTGCATGAGTCAATCACCAGCTACAACCTGTATGATCTGATGCAAAGTGCTACTGATGCATGGAGGGTGAGGGAACCGATGACACAAAGGATCACATTTTGAGGAAAGGCAGAGCTAGGAACACTTAGATTAGTGAGGGTATACAGTAGGCTAGCCTAAAGTGATGTATTTTTAGAGCACGCTTACATTGACAAGCAAAAGGGTAACAATTGTAAGGTGGTGCAACACTGGGGAAAGGAAAGCAAAAGGAGGAGATGTAGGGCAGTGCAACACTGGGGAAAGGGAGGAGATGTTGTGCAGTGCAGTACTGGGGAAGGGAAGGGAAAGGAAGGAGAAGTAGGGTGGTGCAACACTGGGGAAAGGAAGGGAAAGGGAGATGTAGGGTGGTGTAATACTGGGGAAAGGAAAAGAAAGGAAGGAGATGTAGGGTGGTCCAATACTGAGGAAAGGAAGAGAAAGGGAATAGAAGTAGGGTGGTCCAATACTGAGGAAAGGAAGAGAAAGGGAATAGAAGTAGGGTGGTCCAATACTGAGGAAAGGAAAAGAAAGGGAGGAGATGTAGGGTGGTGCAATACTGGGGAAAGGAAGGGAAAGGGAATAGAAGTAGGGTAGTGCAACATAGGGAAAGTAAGTAGATGTAGGGTGGTGCAACATAGGGAAAGTAAGTAGATGTAGGGTGGTGCAACACTGGGGAAAGGAAGAGAAAGGGAAGAGAAGTAGGGTGGTGCAACATAGGGAAAGTAAGTAGATGTAGGGTGGTGCAACACAGGGAAAGTAAGTAGATGTAGGGTGGTGCAACACTGGGGAAAGGAAGGGAAAGGGAAGAGAAGTAGGGTGGTGCAACATAGGGAAAGTAAGTAGATGTAGGGTGGTGCAACACAGGGAAAGTAAGTAGATGTAGGGTGGTGCAACACTGGGGAAAGGAAGGAAAAGGGAAGAGAAGTAGGGTGGTGCAACATAGGGAAAGTAAGTAGATGTAGGGTGGTGCAACATAGGGAAAGTAAGTAGATGTAGGGTGGCGCAACACTGGGGAAAGGAAGGGAAAGGGAAGAGAAGTAGGGTGGTGCAACATAGGGAAAGTAAGGAGATGTAGGGTGGTGCAACACTGGGAAAAGGGAGGAGATGTCGTGCAGAGCAGTACTGGGGAAGGGAAGGGAAAGGAAGGAGAAGTAGGGTGGTGCAATACTGGGGAAGGGAAGGGAAAGAAAGGAGAAGTAGGGTGGTGCAATACTGGGGAAAGGAAAAGAAAGGGAGGAGATGTAGGGTGGTGTAATACTGGGGAAAGGAAAAGGAAGGGAGGAGATGTAGGGTGGTGCAATACTGAGGAAAGGAAGGGAAAGGGAAGAGAAGTAGGGTGATGCAACATAGGGAATGTAAGGAGATGTAGGGTGGTGCAACACTGGGGAAAGGAAGGGAAAGGGAGGAGATGTAGGGTGGTGCAATATTGGGGAGAATTTTGGCTTGCTGGAGAATTTTGGTCTGGGGGGGCTAGTACAGAAGCCCATCTTTATTGCGTTTCCCTGTGACTGCATCCTAAAGAGAGTAGAGGTTACAAGGCTTTAAAGGGAATCTGTCAGTAGAATCAACCCCCCAAAGTCAACTATATTGGCATGTAGGCTATAAGATGTTGATAAAAATGATATCTTAATATCTGCAGTCCGATGTCTTATTCCAGGGAAATCCACATATTTCTTATCTTTAAATGAGCTGTTCCAGGCTATGGGCCGGACATTGATCTACAGGACAATCTGCCTCCAGGGCTTACATTTACAGTGTCCTGTGCTGCAGAATGGTGATGTATCCGTAAAACTAGGACGGCATGCGGATCTTCCATGTGCTGTCTGTTTTTTTCTCTCACCCATAGACTTGCATTGGCGTTTCTCGTCTGATCTGTGCGGCCATGTGCAGCAAGCTGTGATTTTTATTCTCATGCCGAATTCAGGTGAGAAAAAACTCGCAGATCAGCCCTGACTCATTGAACATCGTTGATCTGAGTACATTGTGATTTTTTTTCTTGCATTGTACTCATCTGATTTATACAATCCTGTGAGCGAAGCCTTAGGCCCCACTCCCACTCGTGAATAAATAATCCCTCTGATTCTCATCCAGAAAAGTGGGGCGAGTGTCATGGGTATGTCATGAGAGTGCTATGCGACGGAACAATTTTTTTCTTGGCTACCATCCACATGCAATGCGTTTTTAATATAATCTTTTACTTCCTGTAATACACTATGTAAATTAAAGCTAGTTGCCATAAGTAATAAAGAAATATTATAGATATAGATAGGTAGATACATAGACGATAGAAAGAGATTAGATATACAGTATAATACATAGAAGGATAGAAAGATGAATAGAGAGATAGATAGAGAGATAGAGAGATAGATAGATAGAGAGATAGATAGATAGATAGAGGGATAGATAGATAATAGATAGAGAGTTAGATGATTACTAGATAGATGGATGGATATATAAATAAATACAGTAGATAATAGATAAATAGATTAGGTAGATAGATAATAGATAGATAGATAGATAGATATCTTGCAGATATTACATTACACAACCCCCCTACATATTATAAACTTGCACCCTTTGGTGCCTTTCACATAGAGTGTATTCTACTGCTGTTTAGTCTTGTTTAACTTAATAAATAAATGGAAAAAATGACTTGGGTTCCCACTATTTTATGAAACAAGGAAAACAGACAGCTGGGGGCTGGTAATAGGCTGGGAAGGTCCATGGTTATTGGTCCCTTCCTAGCCTAAAAATTGCAGCCCACAGCCGCCCCAGAAGTGGTGCATCCATTAGATTCACCAATTCTGGCACTTCATCTCAGCTCTTCCCAATTGCCCTGGTGCGGCGGGAATCGGAGTAATAGTAGTTGAGATTGACGTTAGCCACTGCACTCCCGGCTCACAGTGCGCTTCACTGCACTCCCTGCTTGCAGTGGACTCCATTGCACTCCCTGCTCACTCTGGACCCCACTCCACCCCCTGCTCATGCTGGACTCCACCACACTCCCTGCTCATAGTGGGCTCCACTGCACTCCCTGCTCACGTTGTATTCCACTGCACTCCTGACTGACGCTGGACTCCACCGCATTACCTGCTCCCGCTGGACTCCACTGTGTGGCGGGGTATGCGACAGAGCAGTAAGGGACGCCAGGCCGAGGAACAATCCAAAGGGCTTTATTGGAACCACAAAGATAAAGCACCAAACATGAATATAAATCCTTAAAGTCTGCAAGGAGTCCACAACAAAACAACAGAACCGGGGGCGCCTCCCGGTATTCTGACCCAGGGAAAATATGGCAATGGTCCTTATATGACTTCCTTGAGTCCAATAGAGTGAACAACAAAACACAATCCCACATGGCCAATGATCTCCAATCTGTAATAGTCCATACACAGGCACTAGGATTTAGCCTCAGCTATAAATCCTAGTCTTTCTCCAGCCAAGATCCAACTAACTGACTAACATGGGTCTCATTGTTGTCCTCTCCTGGGATCATCCCCTTAGGCGGGCAGAAGGGCCCACCTCCCCCTGGACATTTGATACATGAAAAGACTCTAGACGTTGTGGATTGGAGGAGTCCCATGCTGAGAAGAACAAACAATCTCCCACCAGAAGCAGTACAAAGGAGGGACAGTCTATTAAACCATGAGCACAGGCGGTGGAGAGACACGCTGTTACAACCCCTTCCTCCCTCAATTTGTGTACGGACTAGTGACCTTTACAGGTCGCTTGTCCAGTACACAGTCATGGCTGACCAGACTCAGGGTTCCTCCTGCCTGGACAATCCATCTGCATTTTGGGTTTTGGCTTTATGTGCTTTAGGGTATGGTGAAGATGTAGGGTTGAAGGTTCGGCTCCAGTTTGTATACTCCTTGACTTAAACTCTGCTTCCTGCACCCACAAACCGGCATTGTAGATCTCCCACATCATTGCCTAGGAGAATATCTGCAGGCAGGCCGCTCATCACCCCAACCACACATTGCTTGACCCCAAAGCCAAAGTCCAGTTCTACAATTGCTTTTGGGATATTTCTCCTTTGTCCTCTAGCCAACTCAATGGTAAACCCTGGTACTGGCTGTATCGCCTCTGGCCGAACCACTCGGGGTTCAGCTATTGGGAGGAATGCCCCAGAGTCACAAAAAGCAAGAACTCTCTGTCCATCCAGTACAACCTTCTGTAAGTGCTTTCTTGGATGATAAGAAGAATTCCGGGCTGTGGCTCGCCCCCCATAAACACCTAGTGGTCGAACCTGAGTGTCTGAGTCATTAGACAAGTCAACTTGAAGGGGTGACAACTCTTCCCTCATTGTACTTGGCTGTAGATAGTTAACAGGTCGATTTGGTGCAGGGTCATTCCTCAGTTGACCAGCCGGGCAAGTGTCTTGTAGATGGCCAGGCTGCCCACATCGATAACATCTGCACTGCGTCTCACTCCTTCCAGTTTGCATTCTAGAGAAGTAGGTAGGAGAACTTGGTGATTGATGTGGATGTGCAGGTGCTGGAGGTGGTTTTCGATTTGTAGGATGACTGCACTGGATAGATGGGCATGTGGCCTGCAGATGCCCGGGATGCCCACAACTATAACATCTTCGCTCTTCTACTTTCTGTCCTCGTCGCATTCCAGAAAATGTGGCAGGAGCAACTGGAAGCACATTCACACGGGTATCCACATAAGGTGATGACCTAGGAGGTCGAGGAACATTAGGTACTGAAGGACAAGGAACCTCAGATGTTGGGGTGCTGGTAGCTTTTTCCTCACTGACTAGTAGCCTTTTCCATTGAGGATTGATTGTGAGAAGCTCATCAGCCAGAGCGGCAGCTTGTACCACTGTTGCCAACTTTCTCTCACGCACCCATTCCCTAATCTCAGCAGGGCACTTGGCATAGAACTGTTTTTTCAGGATGACCTGGAGGAACGTCTCCCAAGTTAAGGCTCCCTCTCCTTCCAGCAAGTGATGACATGCTTGTTTGAGCCTGTGGGCATACATCTTGAAAGACACTTCCCCATCACTGGCTAACGTACGGAACTGAGTCCTATAGGTATCTGGGGTCACGGCATAATGTTCTAGAATGGTCTCTTTTATCTCCCCATACTCACAATTCCACTGAGGGTCCATAGCTCTATAGACTTTGGCAGCTCCACCCTCCAAGAGGTCCACCAGGTGTCTGACTGCTCTCTTTCTGGGACTTCCATTAATCGGCACTGATGCTCGAAGTCCTGGAAGAAGCCCTCAATGTCACCTGCAGCTTCATTAAATGGCTTAAAATCCTTGCGGGACACTCTTGGGACTCCTCTCATGGTGGATGCTGGGATTACAGTCTGTCTGGAGCTTTTAGCTGATTCTGATATGTGCTGCCTCTCCTGAGCTCTACGAATGGCCTCTCGCTTATCTTCTATAGTGGCCTTGTCGCGGGCGGGGGCCAGTCCCCCGTCGCGGGGGCTGCCCAGGGAGATCACGCTCACATCCGGTACCTTCTCCTTGGTGGCTCGAGTGGGCCGGACCCAGGGCTTGAGCAGCGCTCCTCGCCCACGAGTGAAAATGGGGATTGGGTTGGTGATCGGGTGGGTGCGCGGCCGGGGCCGCTATGGAGATTGTTCGTGACGCCACCCACGGGTCGTGGTGATTGCTGGCACCACCGCTGCTGCTGATGGTGGGGGCTCCCGGGTGGCGGTGTTTGGCGCAGCTAGGTGTTGACCCCTCCGTGGGTAGGGGGTGTGAGTCCCTTGGCCTGCTGGGGTGCTGACGATTGAGCTGCTGGAAGGGTGCAGGGCAGGGCGGCATAGCGCGGCGCCGTGTCTGAGGGTACTGGTGTACTCACTATTCAGATTAAAGTCACACAGAGTCCTTATAGTGAACCAAGGCCAGATACCACCTAGTCCAATAGTCCAGGGCCCCAACCCCGGCTACCACTTTCTCTGGGGAGCTGCAAGCTTGCCCTGTCAGCTTTCCACTGACCTCAGTACCGACTGACTAAACTCTCCTCTAACACTTCCTCAGTGCTTTCCAATCCCTCCCATTTTCCTGAGGAGGGGGTGAGTAGGGCCTTATTGGTTGGTGTGCATCTGTGTGAGGACTGTGTTGGTGCCAAGGAGGAGAATGGCCTGCACTTTGCTGGATTTCTGCAGGCTCTGTGACACCCTGGTTTTGCCAGGGCGTCACAGCCTCATCTCTCAGCAGTGCCATCTCCTCCTCATACCACACAACCCACTGACTTCTTTGGGCATTTACCTCCAGCTCCTGTCTTTCCTGTCCTTGCTGTAGAAATACTTCCTCTGTGTCATCTTGCAGACAAGCGTCTTCCATTCCTTCTGCTCTGATCCCACCGCTGCCACCAGTTTGTGATGGGGTATGCGATAGAGCAGTAAGGGATGCCAGGCCGAGGAACAATCCAATGGGCTTTATTGGAACCACAAAGATAAAGCACCAAACATGAATATAAATCCTTAAAGTCTGCAAGGAGTCCACAACAAAACAACAGATCCGGGGGTGCCTCCTGGTATTCTGATGCCAGGGAAAATATGGAAATGGTCCTTATATGACTTCCTTGAGTCCAACAGAGTGAGCAACAAAATACAATCCCCCGTGGCTACTGTTCTCCAATCTGTAACAGTCCATACACAGGCACTAGGATTTAGCCTCAGCTATAAATCCTAGTCTTTCTCCAGCCAAGATCCAACAAACTGACTAACATGGATCTCATTATTGTCCTCTCCTGGGATCAGCCCCTAAGGTGGACAGAAGGGCCCACCTCCCCCTGGACATTTGATACATGAAAGGACTCTAGATGTTGTGGATTGGAGAAGTCCCATGCTGAGAAGAACAAACAATCTCCCACCAGAAGCAGTACAAAGGAGGGACAGACTATTAAACCATGAGCACAGGCGGGGGAGGGACACGCTGTTACACACTGCTCTCCCGGATCATGCTTGACTTCACTGCACTCCCGGCTCAAACTGCGCTCTACTGCACTTCCGGCTCATGCTGGACTCCACTGCACTCCCTGCTCATGCTAGACTCCAATGCACTCCCTGCTCAACCAACACTTCACTGCACTCCCTGCTCACGCTGGACTTCACTGCAATCCCTGCTCATGCTGGACTCCACTGCACTCCCAGCTCAACCAACACTTCACTGCACTCCCTGCTCACGCTGGACTCCACTGCACTCCCTGCTCATGCTACACTCCACTGCACTCCCTGCTCACACTCCACTCCACTGCACTCCTGGCTCACACTGCGCTTCACTGCAGTCCTGGGTCACACTGGAGTCCACTGCACTCCCAGTTTACACTGGGCTTGATGGAAGTTGTGATTTTTGACAAATCACTGCTGACATCAATCCCATATATTACTCAGATTGCCACCGCAGTGAAATTGAGCCCTGTAAAGCTCTGGAATTGCTGCATCTAATGGATGCCGCTAATTGGGGGGTGGCTGTAGGCTGCTATTTTTTGGCTGTGGAGGGCCCAATAACCATGTACCTTCCCAGCTTGAAAATACCAGTCCCCAGCTGTCTTCTTTACCTGCGCTAGTTATCACAAATAGTAGGGTGATTGCATGTCTTTTTTTTTCCATTACGTCTGCCAAACACAGTAATGCCGGTAGCAAATATGGCTACAGCACTACTGTGATTGGAAGGCAATCCCTACGTGTTTAGTAGCTGAAAATCAGACACTAAACATGTGGGGAGGGGACTCAAAACTCATGAGGCAAATACCAAAATAACTCGACGAGTAACGAATATCCCATTACCTTAGTATTCGTGCGAGTAACGGGTTACTACTTATTGACACTGTAACTGAAGCAACAATACTGCAAGGATACTTGTAAAGTGTTGGAAAATAAAGTGTGTGTCCAGTAACTTTCATTCCTCTATAGTTACTGTCATCGTAAAATAGACAAAACAGTCAACTTACTGAAGGTTTTCACCTGAACTTGTGTATATGTGCATGTAGTGCAGTGTGAGTGTGTTAATATATTCATGTACAGGGGTCTTCTCCGGTATCCAGTGCCGCACGCCTCCTCTTCTGAGTCCTGTAATGGCAATTCAGACTCTCTGGGTCGCACTGCACTTTCTGTGACCCAGAAGACTCTTTTACAATTTAAGTCTATTATCATAAGTGTGTCACATCCACATGTTACCTCTGGAGGTTCTGGGATCTCAACCCTTACATTAAATTGAAGTACACTTGACTTTTAGTTTGTATTGGACTGGGTTTACTTTCATTCGATGAAGAAGGACCCTTTCCTCTCTGGCTGAGATTACTCATAGCCTCAATCACAGCTGCAGCATGTTATCATGACTCCCTTCTGCTATATTTACCCACTCCTGGCTTCACTCCATGCCGGTAATAGATCTTCTATACTGACCGCTTTGAAGGTGCCTGTCTCTGGAGAAACTGAGGTGTTTGTTTCAGTTGAAGCTGAGAATTTTCTTGCTGGAGAAGCCGAGTAGTGCTATTTGTTATGTCTTTACCCGCCCATTTGTCTTACCTTCCTCATGTTGTTTGATTGCAGTAGCATGACTAGGATCTTTCTGGCCTACACACTAGTCAGGGTGAGTTCAGGGCCAGCGAAGGCCTAGGCACGTGATCACGGGGGTAAGGATCCACTTATGGACATTAGGGAGTGCAGAGATCAGACTCAGGTGAGTATTAGGAGGTGACCCCGCTTCCCCCTCCCTATTACCAGGGCCTTCATTTTGTACTTCTTCCCTGGTTTTCCCTTTGTGTTGCACCCCTCGCCAGGCATCGTCATGCACCCAGTGTGGCATCTATGGTGCGGCAGGACAAGGCTCAGATCAAGGCTCCATAGACTTGCATTGTAAAAGAGACTTCCGGCTCACACACAGACCCTAGAGTAATCTGGAGAATTAGAAGAGTGGTGACGTCACAGAAAAGAGGAGCAGAATGGCGCTGGATATTGTGACCACAGTCATCAGACGGTATATAATAATGTGGATTGCAACATGTGATGTCTTTATCACAGCATATCACATACCAGTCATATACTAATCTGTATACTGGATTGCTATACTACGTGCACATATATACAGTGTTATATGCACTAACTGATACCTCCGGGACCTGTCCACAGGATCTCACATATTTTAAAATGTATTGCACTATATATGATATATAATATATGTGTCCCATCGCTACCAAAACCTGCTACTTGCATCTTCTTCTGTCGTCAGGTACCACCATATTCATTCTGGAGGAGATGTTGGGGCTGAAGGCTCTAGAAGAAGCATGTTCTTCCTTGGCTCTTGGGTTGAGTGGTTGTAACCTGCAGGGCTGCCCAGTCTGACCATATGTCCTGTCCAGCTAGAGTTTATCAACTCCCTACACCAGCCATTTGGAGAGCACCGCACCCTAATTAAGCTCCCAGCTTATTGCTGGAAGCTTCCATATAAAGCTTTTTGCTTCCCTGTGTTAGGTCTGTGATTTCTGCTTTTGTTTATTTTGGGGGCTTTTCTGTTTTGACCTCGGCTTGTTTATTGACGCTTCTCCTGACTGACGATTCTGTACATTTGCTGTCCTCTTAGTTTTGACCAAACTACCTGACTATCCTTCTTGGCAGTTTGCACCACCAAACAGCAGCTGACTTTCTGAACCTTGCCAAGGAACCTCAATGCAAGTCCACATGACTGTATAGGGGTTAAAGAGTGAAGGCCAGGGCAACCCCAGGGATCATGGAAATGGAGTAGCTTGCACCAAGCCTGTTCGTAGTAATTATTTTAGAGTTTCTAGGTGACTATTGACAGAGCCTACTTACAATATGATGTCCTGTAGGCTCAGGATTAGATAGTGCAGAATCCTGAATTCTGGTGTCTGCATTCACTCTGAGATTCATTGTTATTGTTATCAGAGTTATTACTGCAGTTTGATCTTTCCTGCAGATTGGGATTTGTGTGAAGCTTCAAACCTACAATAAACCATGACACAATGCCTCAGATCGCCAGCTGACACAACACAGGATCAGGCCCTGTCAGAAACCTCCTGCCTCTTCCTGTAATTATGTGCCCCATCCTTTGCCTTTCTTATAATAATGTCCCACATCCTGGCCCTTCCTGTAATAATGTCCCACATCCTGGCCCTTTCCTATAATAATGTCCCTATTCTGGTCCCTTTCTGTAATAATGACCCCCTCCTGGTATAATGCTCCCATCCTGGGCCCACATTTTGCAATAATGTCCCCCATTCTGCTATAACACCCCCCATCCTAAGTCCCTTCCTGTAATAATGTCCCCCATTCTGGATGCCTTCATGTAATAATACCCCCATCCAGTGGCGTAACTAGAGTGCGATGGGCCCTGGTGCGAAATTTGGACCTGGGCCCCCCTCCAGACGTTGTTCAGGTGTATGGTCACCTGTAGAGTTATAAATTATATATATATATATATATATATATATATATATATATATATTATATATATATATATATATATATATATATATATAAAAAAAAGGATAGACCCACCCTACTCCAGGGTTCTCCTGGTGGCCCCAGCGGATCACAGCAGTCTCATCCCACGCACGAGATATCAAAGTCCCGGCGCTTTGCGGTGACGACACCACGCTGGGACTCTGATGTCCTGCGCATGCGCTCATAAAGCAGTGCAGGGAAATCATATTTCCCAGCACTACCGCAGAGGTTAACTACATCAGCGCGCTATATGCGCCGATATAGTTATCAGTAGCGCAGCTCCGGATGGGCGTCCTCTGAGCACAGGCCCCCCCTCCCCCGGTAGCTGCGCTACTGTTTGAAATTAAAGTAACAGCTGAGAGGAGCCGGCTATTATTCTGAACGGCGGGCGCCGGCTGCGGGCCCCAAACCTGCCCAGGCTCGGTCGCAGTGGCGACCGCTGCGACCGTGGTTGTTACGCCCCCTGCTTCAGACTCAATTAATTTCAGACCTAAGGCTGTCTGCCCACGTGGCGTTTTGTTTTTTTTTTACATTTTTTCATGCATTTTTCCTTGCCTTTTTTTAATCAATAAAAGCAAGGAAAACGCATCCCAGCAAAGTCTATAAGATTTCTGACTTGCTGTGCACACGCTGCTTCTTTTTTCCTTACAGATTTGGTTGTAGAAAAAAAACTGCAGCATGTCAATTCTTTGTGTTTTTGCTGCGTTTTCCCCATTAAAAGTAATGGGAAACAAAACGCAAGCAAAAAATACATATAATGCATCAAATTGTGGCAAAACCCCTTGTTTTTGCTGCAGCATTTCTCCTGCCAGTAGATATAGATTTGGTGCAGAAATTTCTGCAACCAAATCTCCATGTTGTGCACATAGCTTAGTGTATTAGCACTCAGCAGTGCACAGTAAGGCTACTTTCACACATCCGGATTTTTGCTCTGCGGCACAATACGGCGTTCTGCAGAAAAACCGCAACCGGCTTTTGTAACGCCGATTGCGGGTTTTTTTGCATTGACTTACATTAGTGCCGCATTGTGCCGCAGGGGCTTGCGTTCGGTCCGGTTTTTGCCGCATGCGGCAGATGTAGCCGATGCGGTGGCCGGATCGAACGTTCCCTGCAACGTTTTTTGCTCCGGCAAAAAACACCGCATCGCGCCGCATCCGGCCGCTGCGGCGCATTTTTCAATGCATCCCTATGGAGGCCGGATGCGGCACGATGCGGAAAAAACTGCATCCGGTCGCCGCATGCGGTATTTTCCACTGCGCATGCTCAGTAGCATGCCGCAACCGGAAAAAACCGGACCGGCCGCATGTAAAAACTTATGCAAAGGATGCGGTGTTTTCACCGCATCCGTTGCATAGTTTTCACAGCCGGATTGAGCCGCAGGGCTCAAACCGGATGTGTGAAAGTAGCCTAAATTAGCCAGATTTAGCAAAAGGACCTGGCTGCCTTCAACAAACAAACTGCTCTAAAAGCTTCCACCACTGCTTACACTCATTGTATGTGACTGGTTCTGTGGGTTGTGACCCCCACCAACTCATAGATCAGCCTCAGTCCCTTATCCCCCATCGCCCCAGATTCCAAAGTGTTCCAGGCACTGGCAGCTTGGTGAATCTTTACATTATAATAAAGATATAATGCAAAAAAGGCCAGATGCACTTTTCTGCATTATAGTTACTGTTAACCCTTCCTGAGTCCCTGTCCATCACATGGCTGCCTGCACATTACTAAATAGGGTCGACATTGGGTCACTGAACAGATCTAATGGGAGGGGGAGGCAGCAGAGGCTGAGCCTCACAAACAAGTCACAAACTTAGTAACTGTGTCGGCCACTGTCTGCCCCTCAGACCGCACTGCAGCCTCCAGTCCTGACCTGATTCTTCATGTCCTGCGACTGCCGACATGAATCCACAGTCACTCACAGCAGCCAGTCACTGTCTCCATACCCTGGCTGTAGAAGAGTAGATGGCGCGGCAGGCAGTCATCCCGAGGTCACAGGTAAAGAGGCTGGAGGGGGCGGTGCCGGCCACTTGTATAAGAGCTAGTATAGTATACTGTAGTTACAACTTACAAGCAACGCAGCTCCCTCTCCCTGACAGGATCAGCTGTTTATCTTCAGGGCGGGCCCCTAACCTGCTGGGCCCGGTCGCAATGGCGACCGCTGCGACCGTAGTAGTTACGCCCCTGCCCCCATCCTGGTCCCTTTCTGCAATTATAGAGACAAAGAGAAAAACTTTCAGCTCACCCATTCCATGTGCTCGAATTTCCTTCTGCTGCTCGGGCTGCAGGTGCTGCTACCTGTGTATAATGAAGAGAGAAGAGTTCTGCCCAGCGCAAGAAGGAGAGATATGCCAGTAAATTTCCAGATGCTTTATTCTGCTTGGTTTCCAGTAAAAACGATCATATAAACATATGAACAGTTAAGACAATGTCCTCCATGGATAGTGACACAACAGCGACGCGTTTCGGCTACAGGAGTGTAGCCTTTGTCAACTTGACAAAGGCTACACTCCTGTAGCCGAAACGCGTCGCTGTTGTGTCACTATCCATGGAGGACATTGTCTTAACTGTTCATATGTTTATATGATCGTTTTTACTGGAAACCAAGCAGAATAAAGCATCTGGAAATTTACTGGCATATCTCTCCTTTCTGCAATTATGTCCCCCATTCAGGGCACCTTTCTGCAATAACGTCCCCCATCCTGGGCCCCTTCCTATTATTATGTCCCCCAATCCTGGGACACTTCTTACCTTCATCCGCTCCCTGTTCCATAGTTGTTGCAGATGTCAGCACTGACTTTGGCATGTTGGCACATGGCTGTGCATAACGTCACTGCCATGCTGCACTTGTGACTGGCAAGCCAAAATCAACTGCCAGCCTCTGATTGGCTGGCGGAGTGTATTGCTTGAAGGGAACGAGTCTCTGTGCCACAACTCTTTTCAGTGGATTGTGCATCTGAGTGCACACATTCAAGTGAAAAAGGCATCAGCTGGCCCCCCATCTGCATGGGCTGAACATTACACCCGGTGGAGAGGACAGGTAGTTGGTAGACAGAAGCAGATCGACAACCAGTGCAATGGCTGGCATGGGGTGGGAGCATCAGTGTAGTCGCTGGACAGAAATATGACCCTGGCTGCTCCACTCAGGATGGATGTAGAGAGTTGCAGTAGTCAAGACAAGAATGAATAAGAGTGACGGTAAAGACCCAGTCACACACAGAGATAAATCTTTGGCAGATCTGTGGTTGCAGTGAAATCATGGACATATTGTTCCATTTGTATACAGCCACAAACCTGGCACTGATTGTCCACAATTTCACTGCAACCACAGATCTGCCGCAGATTTATCTCTGTGTGTGACAGGGCCTTAAGAGTTTTTGTAGTTTTGTATGTAAGAAAGGTTGGATTCTGGAAATATTTTTGAAGTGTAGGTGACATGAGTGCCCAAGTGATTGGATGTATGGAGTGAAGGAACATTCTGTATGAAATATGATCCCAAGACAAGGAGCGTGCGGCTTGGAATTTATGGAAAAGCCACCCACAGAATTGCAAATATTGGGTTTATGTAAGTTAGTAGAAGGAAGAAACTCAAGGATTTCAGTTTTCGAAAGATTCAGTTTTAAATAGAGAAAGGACATGATGTTAGAGATAGAGGACAGATTACTGGCATTTTATTTTAAGGTGGGGGTGATGTTAGGAGATTATGTGTATAATTTGGTGTCATCAGCTTCGAGATTATTCTGGAAACCAAATCTAGTGATGGTTTGTCTAATAGGGGTGGTCTATAGATAGAAGAGGAGGGGGCCTAGGACTGAACCCTGAGGAACCCTGACAGTAAGAGTAGGGGGCCTAGGACTAAATCCTGAGGAACCCTGACAGTAAGAGGAGAGAGCCTAGGACTGAGCCCTGAGGAACCCTGACAGTAAGAGGAGGGGGTCTAGAACTGAGCCATGAGGAACCCTGACAGTAAGAGGAGAGAGCCTAGGACTGAGCCCTGAGGAACCCTGACAGTAAGTGGAGGGGGACTAAGACTGAGTCCTGAGAAACCCTGACAGTAAGTGGAGGGGGACTAGGACTGAACCCTGTGGAACTCTGACAGTAAACGGAGAGGGCCTAGGACTGAACCCTGAGGAACCCTGACAGTAAGAGGAGAGGGCCTAGGACTGAACCCTGACAGTAAGCGGAGAGGGCCTAGGATTGAGCCCTGGGGAACGTTGACAGTAAGAGGAGAGGGCCTAGGACTGAGCCCTGAGGAACCCTGACAGTAAGAGGAGAGGGCCTAGGACTGAGCCCTGAGGAACCCTGACAGTAAGAGGAGAGGGACTAGGACTGAGCCCTGAGGAACCCTGACAGTAAGAGGAGAGGGCCTAGGACTGAGCCCTGAAGAACCCTGACAGTAAGAGGAGAGGGCCTAGGACTGAACCCTGAGGAACCCTGACAGTAAGAGGAGAGGGCCTAGGACTGAGCCCTGACAGTAAGCGGAGAGGGCCTAGGATTGAGCCCTGGGGAACCCTGACAGTAAGAGGAGAGGGCCTAGGACTGAGCCCTGAGGAACCCTGACAGTAAGAGGAGAGGGCCTAGGACTGAGCCCTGGAGAACCCTGACAGTAAGAGGAGAGGGCCTAGGACTGAGCCCTGAGGAACCCCAACAGAAAAAGGACAAGGAGAGGAAGAGGAGCTGGCAACAGATACAGTGAAGAAGCGGTCAGAGAGGAAGGAGAAGAACCAGACAAAGCGGTGTCCTTTTTGATGGTCGGCACTGTCAAAGGAGACAAATGTGATTTACTGTGCAAAATGTGGACGACTTCAGACAATATAACTGAGTAATCACATAGATTTTACGCTTACTGTTTTTTGCTGGCACTCGGTTGCCATGACGATTTTTCCATTGTGGGTGTTTTGAACTTAAACAAATTCAACACGCACCTACACACAGTGGAGGCGGCCATCTTGTGGGCTGAACCACTATTCATGTAGAGTACATTTGTATAAAGGATGATTACGCTGGTATTCTTTGCATTTGATGGATGGATCAACAGTTTAATGTCTCATTTGCCAAAAAAAACCCCAAAATGATCCATCCGAACATCACTTCAGAATCTTGTTGACCTGGGTAAGGGTTGGGGTATACTTGGATCAATAGTTGTCACCAAATATTGCATCATGGAAAACTGCCAAAGGAATTAACAGACCCAAAGAATGTCTCAAGAAGATGATGGAACGAGATAGACATATGTCGCGGACGGAGGAGGGGACGCTGCGCTCACCCACTGCTCGGGTCCGACTGCTGCTGCTTGGTGGTGGCTCGAGCGGTGGGCCGGATCCCGGGGACTCGAGTGGCGTTCCTCGCCCGTGAGTGAAAGAGGGGGTGGTTTGGTTTAGGGATATTGTCCGTGACGCCACCCATGGTTGTGGTGAGGTTGTGACACCACCGCTGCTCTGGACGGGGATCCCGGGAGCGGTGACATGGAGCAGCTTGGATGTTGTTTTCTCCCCTCCGTGGGTAGGGGGGTTGGTTGTCCCGGGGCCCGGTGAGGGGTAGGGATGGCAGGCGGGCTACGGGGCCTGGTGAGGTGCAGGGTCGCGGGGCAGCGCTGTGCCGCACGGCACGGTGGTACTCACTCAGCCAATGATGAATGCAAAGTCTCCGGTAAAACAAACGGCTAGATGAACGGGTCCCACAGACGGCTGCGGTATTTCTCCTCCCGGCAGGTTGATGGTGACTGCCTTTCCCTGCACCTGTGTTGTGTGTACGGTTCCAATGGCTTCATACCGGTAACCCACTCCCCAGCTTCGATGGATGCTGAAGGAGCCCCTTTTGCCCGCAGGCTCTGGCCCTGGGAACTGTAGCTTTGGCGGTGACTGTGTTTCCCTTTACGGTTTGAGCTGTTGCCTTCAATCGGGTCTTGACTGCTGGGAAACCCCGGAGGTTCCCTTCGCTAACGGATTTGACCGGATTTACGGCGACTCCTAGCCTGGTCGGGGTCCGTAAGCCCTGCCAGATGGTGCTGGCTTCTCTTTGCTCTCCGATCCGGTACCGCCGGGCCACCGCCTCTCCACAGTCCGTATGGTTCGCTTCAATTAGCCTCTCCTGCAGACGGTCACCACCGTCTGCCAACCTTGCTGTACCGTCCGGGCCACACACCCGGACGCCTTCAGACTGCTCCTCTACCACTTCACTTCTCTCCAACTCAAAACTCCAAACTAAACTGACTCCTTTTCCCGCCTCCAGGACTGTGAACTCCTCGGTGGGCGGGACCAACCGCCTGGCCCACCCCCTGGTGTGGACATCAGCCCCTGGAGGAAGGCAACAAGGGTTTTGTGTTTGGCTTTGGTGTGCCTAGCCGGGGTGTGGGGTGTGTTGGTGTAGTGACTCGCCCACCCCAGGGCTATGGGACACCCGGTGCCGGGCCGGACTAGTCCGGGGATAGTCAGTGGTGGCGGGGCCCGACTCCGTGGCCCTGGTGGGTGTCAGTTTAAATATGGCTGGTGACTTGGGGTTTGAATAAAGTTTGTGTTCGTGACGCCACCTGTGGTTTGCGGCTATTAAGCCGCCGCTGCTGTGTAAGGCCTCCGGGGTGATGAAGTGGCAGCAATGGTGGTACTGCTCCCCACAGGTGGAGCGGTGCCCCGGGGCACAGTTGGTGCTCGTGAGAGTCTATGGTGTAGTGGAAGTCTAAGCAGACGGAATAACAGAGGCAACTCCAAGGGTGCAGTTTCAAGTTGTTTACTCACACATCCTGGTATGCGCACACTGGTGCCCTCAGATGACTGGAACCCACTGTCAGGGACCTCCGCCGTTTCTGGGTGATTCCTGGAGTGAAAACCGGTACCCTTCTCTCTAAGGTGTCTCTGTCTTCAGCTGTCTTCCTAAGCCTAGCTCTTTTAGGATGAACCTGCTCGGCCTCCACTACAGCCTCCAGGCTGGGGGGGTCACCTGTCGGATGATTGTCCCCTTTCTAGAGGTTCTGCTGTGGGCTGTTGCCCGGGGAGTTTACAACTTTCCCTGGGCCTCGGTTTTTACTGTTTGGAGATGATTTTGCACTCCTCCGGTTTCTAGGGACCGTCCCCTGTTGCAGCTTGATCCCTCCACCGATGTTCCTGTGGAACAGGCCACCACAGCTCTACAGCTATCCGTGGCCCTGGAATCCCTTCTTTTCTCTGCTTGGTGTCACCTGGACCCTCTGAGTCCCAGGATCTTCACCAGGAAGCGTCTCTTTCTTCTTCTCAGCTCCTGACTGACTTGGAGCTCTCTTTCCTTCTCTCCTCCTTGCCTGCCTCCTGCAGACCTCCTCCTCCTTCCCCACTCTCTCTCAGACTCTGTTGCTTTCTCTGTGTGGACACTCTGAGCTCACAGAGCTCCTTTTTCTTTCACAGCTACATGCTGTCTCCTCACTCTCTCACTCTCTGAGGTAAACTGCAACTCTGACCTTCCTTTCCTTGTCTGCTCTCTGGTGGCTCCTCCCACCTCCCCAGTTGCTAAGCTGTACCCTATAAGAGCAGGGATGGGTCTTACGGCCCCTCCCAGCATGCAGCATGGGAGGGTTACTGCCACTGTCCCTGGTCCCAGTATGTACCTAACAATGGGTGTTGTGTAGATTTACCAGGGGACCGGCGTTCACTCCTTTCCTCACCTAGAATGGGGCATCACACCGCTGGATGGGGTGCAATGTCCTGTGGCGACGGAAGCCTCAGGGGCGCCACACTCCCCCACAGCGAATCCCAGCACGTCCTCGGGCTGAAAAACAACAGAAAATGTGGAGAGAAACTGCAAAATTTTTGTTATGAATAACATAAAACAATAAAACATTTCTTCCCTTTATGGGAGGCACAGATACTTGAACGTTGCAAAACTTTCTTACAAAGAAACTCTATGTGTGCACTTCCAGTCCATTGCACGGTTTGGGCACATCCCCCACAATTCTGGTAGGGGGCACAACGGGTGCAACTATTTACATCTTGGCTACAACAAGTCCAGTAGCCCGACAGTTCGTTCAGCTTTCTCAAGCTACAAATGAAAAGACAAAACCAGCCACTAAGTCCAGTGGCCTGGTTACACAGGACACATTACATTCACATTCACCGGGGACTACATTCCAGTTCCGTGGCCCGGTAACATATAAACAAGGGAGGGTGACTTCTTCAAAAAGTACAAGGGGCAGTAAGGCAGGATGGGGTGTCGTCTTCAAAAAGAACATGAGGGCAGCACAAAAGGGACATCTTCACAAAGAATGAGGGGCAGATAGGGTCTATATACAGTTCAGTTCTTTCTTTTCATTCTTTTAATTGCAGAGGTCACGCTGCGGCAGGGCCCTGGACAGCATGCAGGCCGTGCTCAGACTGGTCTGAGTCCCTTGGTCCTGTTCTCCAGCCGTTGCGGGGCTGCTGCGGGATGATGGTATCAGAGCTGCATCCTTGTCTTGGCGGGCCGCGCCTGGCATGGCGGCGGCCTGGATTGGAGTCGCTGCTATGACCGGTACTTGACAGGCCGCACCTGGCGTGGCTGCGGCCTGGGCTTGGCGGATCGCACCTGCGGCGTGGATTAACGTCGCTACTGCGGCGGGATCTTGCTTGGCCGAGCGGGGTATCGCTGCTGGGGCCTGAGCTGGACGGGCCGGGCGTCGCTGCTGCGGTGTGGATGGGCGTCGCTCCGGCGGCGAAATCTTGGCGGGCCGCACCTGGCGTGGCTGCGGCCCGGATCGGCGTCGCCGTGCCGGGCATCTTTCCAGGGACCGCGGGCATGGCAGCGGGGGTTGGGGCACTCGCACCGGCAGGGGCATTAAATGACTCACCCCTCAGTAGCATCTCCGGTGTTCTGGAGGTCGCTGCTCCGCGCGTCGCTTGCTGGATCTGCTGCATCACCTTCGCCTGCAGCCTTTCACACCACTGGTCCATCTCCCAGCCCCACCAGTCAGCGGAGTCTAGCTCTGGATCGCTGCGTGTGGACGCCATCCTCTCTGCGTCTCCTTCTGCACGATCTCCCAGCAGCAGACTCGTCGCTTCTTCTAGTAGCAGACTTTTGATGTTGCTCAGCAGCAGGCTGGTTACTTCCCGCTCCTTCATCCTGTCAGCTATCCTCCCGACCTCAGCCTTCAGCTCAGCGGCAGTCACAGGCCTGATCCAGGTGAGCTCCTCCTGGCCTCCGCTTGCAGGAGCCATCTTCTCTCTTCCTCTAGGCAGCATTCTCAGCGCGCCATTTTGCCTCCTCCGCTCACCATAGCGGGCACTTCTTCGCACTCTCCTCTTAGACAAGGGGCGGGGCTTCTTTTCGCGCCCTTTCTGCTGGCACGCCCCCCTTCTTCCCGCTCTCAGCAGTGCTAATGGCGGCGGTTTCCACAGTAACACACACAGTCTTTTCAAAGGCGCACAGTACCCGGTGGGCGCCGGGCACGAAATCCTGTTCGTGACGCCAAAATTTAACTCGCCCACCCCAGGGCTATGGGACACCCGGAGCCGGGCCGGACTAGTCCGGGGGTAGTCAGTGGTGGCGGGGCCTGACTCCGTGGCCCTGGTGGGTGTCAGTTTAAATATGGCTGGTGACTTGGGGTTTGAATAAAGTTTGTGTTCGTGACGCCGCCGCTGCTGTGTAAGGCCTCCGGGGTGATGAAGTGGCAGCAATGGTGGTACTGCTCCCCACAGGTGGAGCGGTGCCCCGGGGCACAGTTGGTGCTCGTGAGAGTCTATGGTGTAGTGGAAGTCTAAGCAGACGGAATAACAGAGGCAACTCCAAGGGTGCAGTTTCAAGTTGTTTACTCACACATCCTGGTATGCGCACACTGGTGCCCTCAGACGACTGGAACCCACTGTCAGGGACCTCCGCCGTTTCTGGGTGATTCCTGGAGTGAAAACCGGTACCCTTCTCTCTAAGGTGTCTCTGTCTTCAGCTGTCTTCCTAAGCCTAGCTCTTTTAGGATGAACCTGCTCGGCCTCCACTACAGCCTCCAGGCTGGGGGGTCACCTGTCGGATGATTGTCCCCTTTCTAGAGGTTCTGCTGTGGGCTGTGGCCCGGGGAGTTTACAACTTTCCCTGGGCCTCGGTTTTTACTGTTTGGAGATGATTTTGCACTCCTCCGGTTTCTAGGGACCGTCCCCTGTTGCAGCTTGATCCCTCCACCGATGTTCCTGTGGAACAGGCCACCACAGCTCTACAGCTATCCGTGGCCCTGGAATCCCTTCTTTTCTCTGCTTGGTGTCACCTGGACCCTCTGAGTCCCAGGATCTTCACCAGGAAGCGTCTCTTTCTTCTTCTCAGCTCCTGACTGACTTGGAGCTCTCTTTCCTTCTCTCCTCCTTGCCTGCCTCCTGCAGACCTCCTCCTCCTTCCCCACTCTCTTTCTATCTTCTGTTGCTTTCTCTGTGCGGACACTCTGAGCTCACAGAGCTCCTTTCTCTTTCACAGCTACATGCTGTCTCCTCACCCTCTCACTCTCTGAGGTAAACTGCAACTCTGACCTTCCTTTCCTTGTCTGCTCTCTGGTGGCTCCTCCCACCTCCCCAGTTGCTAAGCTGTACCCTATAGGAGCAGGGATGGGTCTTACGGCCCCTCCCAGCATGCAGCATGGGAGGGTTACTGCCACTGTCCCTGGTCCCAGTATGTACCTAACAATGGGTGTTGTGTAGATTTACCAGGGGACCGGCGTTCACTCCTTTCCTCACCCAGAATGGGGCATCACACCGCTGGATGGGGTGCAATGTCCTGTGGCGACGGAAGCCTCAGGGGCGCCACAGTAGTACCTGTGACGACCTGGCTTGTCCAGGGCGCCACACATACCATAGCTGGGATTAGGAGCCAAGGAGTCACCACTAGGATCATGGATCCCAAGAGGAGAGACTAAAGTCTGGGAAGAGATACAACCACGGGTTGTGAGCACTTGTGTATATGTTTACCCCAAAGTTACCGTCCTTTCTGGACAAATTTTGGTTCACTGGATGACAACTTCAACACTTTCCGATGGGCCGAGCCATCTTGGCACATGCAAACAACGTCTAATAAATGTGGCACAAATCTTGAATTGGCGCATATGAAGGAACATTTCTGGCACGTGTAGCTTAGTAAATCATCCCTGATGAGTGAGCTGAAAAAAAACAAAAACATGGCATGGACACTATGTTTTCAGGGATCTGTTGCAAAAAAAGGAAAGCAAATTGGATCTTTTTATATTTCTACATACACAAAAACAGATGTCACACAGACAGCACAGCATACTAAGGTGACTACAACACACTATACATAGATGAAAAATTGCCAATTTTTCAGGACGAAGCGTTCTAAAAAATATAAAAAAAAGGTGACTGTCATGCTAGGTACAGGGAAGTACCAACCTGTGTCTAGGGAAAGGGAAGACGGTGACCCCTGACCAACCCTACCTCTGGTCCCTGGGGTCCTTCACCACCCTAGATAGGTTCCACACATATGCGCCGACCCTATCTATCCCTAATATTGGGCCCTAAATAGGGAACGGATGGGATGAGCTCTTTGTCAACCTCACTAACCAGTATAGAAGACACAGTGGCACACAGGGGGAAAAAGCATGAACTACTTATCCAAAGATGACTCAGCAGAGATTTCAGCAATGATACCACAGAGGAGTATTCTGCGCAGCAAAACACTGTGACCTTCTATGGCCAGAAACCACATGACTGTCTGTCACCCATAACACACCCGTGACAGTGACATGTTTGATTTTTATTCGACTCATAAATCAAAATAACACCTTCAAGTTTGTGGATTTTGTAAAAGCTCAGACATCACACTTATGCCATCCTCGTGGCACCTGAGTGCTGCTCATTTTTTACTATTTTTTGTATAGGATACACCTGGAATTTTTTTTCATATGTGAGAAAAGGATGCAGGCACATGGACCAAAATCAGATAAAAAAAACACTTTATGACAGTTGTGTGACACCCTGGACTAGCCAGGGGGTCACAGACACAACACCACACACACCCCTTTCCCGGACAGGTGACATCAGTCACACAAAAACCCTTGTTACCACCCTCCAGGGTCTGATGTCCACACCAGGTGGGGCGGAGCCAGGCAGTTGCGCCCACCCACCGAGGAGTTCACAGGCCTGGAGGCTGGAAAAACACAGTTAGTTGAGTTTAGTGGAGTGAGTTGAGTTGAGGAGAGTGGAAGGAGAGGAGGAAAGTCACGCACAGGCGGACCTGAGACCAGGCCCGCCAGTGGAACTGCTAGGTGTCTGGGTCAGAGCCCAGGCACCTCCAGCAAGGTCGGCAGACGGTGGTGGCCGTCTGCAGGAGCTGGCAGCACGGTCGGTGGAACCGTAGGACCGGGGTCGGGCGGTGGCCCGCCGGTACCGAACAGGGGAGCCGATTGGGAGCCAAGGACCAGGCAGGGTACTCAGACCCCGACTAGGCTAGACTAGGCTAGCCGCCCTGATAGTCAAATTCACTGATTGCGGTCTGGACCTCAGGGGTTCATTCCCACCCAAGTCCCGATTGAAGGCAACAGCCCAACCATCCAGGATAAGTGCCACCGCCAAAGGCAAGAGATCCAAAGGGCCAGTGTGGCGCCCTGGACTAGCCAGGTCGTCACAGGTAACATACAAACACCCCCACCCCCACTAGACAGTAACATTAGCCAAACACAAAACCCTTGTTGCCTCCCTCCAGGGTCTGATGTCCACACCAGGTGGGGTGGGGCCAAGCGGTTGGCCCCACCCACCGAGGAGTTCAGAGGCCTGGAGGCGGGAAAAGTGACAGTTGAGTTCAGGGGGTTGAAGTGAGAGGAGTCAAGTGTAGAGTGTCTGGGTTTGTGGCCCAGGCACTGACAACAAGGTTGGCAGACGGTGGTGGCCGTCTGCAGGAGTGGTGAATCGACGTGTAACCGTAGGACTGGGGACGGGCGACGGCCCGCCGTTACCGACCGGGGAGCGAAGTGAAGCCAGCACACTTAGGCAGGGCCATCGGACCCCGACCAGGCTTGGAGCCGCCGACAATAGTCAAATCTGAGTGTGACCGGAACCCCAGGGGTTTCCTAACAGCCAAAGACCCGTAAGAAGGCAACCGTCCGCACCGTGAGGGTATACAGCCACCGCCACCGGCTAGAGACCCAAGGGCCAGCGCCTGCGGGCAAAACGGGTTCCTCCGGCATCCATACACCGGGGAGCGGACTACCGTTGGGAACCCACCGTAGTCAAGACAGTACACAAAGGTGCAGGGAAAGACAGCCGCCATCACCTGTCCGGAGAGAGACACTGCAGCCGGCTGCGGGACCCGTCCATCCAGCCGTTTGGTTCACCGGAGACTTTGTGCCTCTTTTGCTGAGTGAGTACACCCGTGCCATCCGGCACCACGCCGCGCTGACCCTGCAACCCTGCACCTCACTAACCCTGCCTCCCCGTCACACCACCGGTCCCTGGGACCACCAACCCCTACCCACGGAGGGGGAAAACAACATCCCAGCTGCTCCCTACCATCGCTCCCGGGATCCCCGTCACCAGCAGCGGTGGTGCCCACCTTCACCACAACCCGTGGGTGGCGTCACGGACTAAATCCCCAAACAAACCACCCCCCTTTTCACTCATGGGCGAGGAGCGTCGCTCGGGTCCCCGGATCCGGCCCACCGCTCGAGCCACCGAGCAGCAGCAGCGCCGGACCTGAGCGTTAGCGAGCGCAGCGCCCCGCCGCTCGCGACAACTTGGTGTCACGAACAGGATTGAACCCATCTACTTAACAGTAGAAGTGCGCCTTGTGATCCCCGCCGGCGGCGTCCGGCCAAAAAATTTGAAGCGCCGCCATCTTTGGCTCGAAGATTTCCCGCTCGAGCGTCTTCCCCGAGCAGGGAAGGCGCGAAAGCGAAGCCCCGCCCCCAACAAGCGGAAGTGCTAAAGAGAACCAAGGGGGGACGGGAAAAAGATGTCTGCGCCCGACGGAGCTGTTGGAAGGGTGGCGGTCGCAGCCGCCGCCGCCACACCGTAGATGGAAACGGGATGGCCCATGCTCCGGTCGCAAGAGAGGGGGAGGCCGCGGGTCCAGCGTCGCTCAGGTGATGCCGTTCTCCCTGCCCTATGTGCCTGGTGCTACCTGGCTACCGCAGTATGTTGGGAAGCCTGATGCTCTGCAAGTGTTCCGGAAAAAGATTAGCCCGGTCTTCGATTTATATCCCTTGACTGATAGGCAACGGGCAGCGGTAGTGCTAGGGCAGCTAACCGGCGCGGCTGAGCAGGAGACGGAGACCTGGACCGACGCGGACCGGGCCTCGGTGACTACCATTTTTGAGAAACTTCAGATCGCCTTTGAGACTCGCATGGAAGCGGAATTGCGGATGCAGTTTTATCAGTGCCGACAACGGCCTGCGGACAATATAAGAGACTACGCCCTGCGCCTGCAAACAGCCCTCCGTACACTGAAGCGGGTGGACACTATTAATGATGCGGACAGCAATAAGATGCTAGTGGAATAATTCCTGCAAGGGCTGGGGTCCGCGGAAGACCGCAAGCAGCTACGGCTGTGGGCCCTAGAACACCCCAATCTGGACTTTGCAGTGCTGAAAGAGCGGGCCATCAAGGCCCTGCAGGCCCCAACGCCAGACGCTCCTGAGGCGGCCCCGTGGCCGGCTGAAACCGCTCCCATCACGGTGGCACCTCCTCTCCCGGCTCTACCGGCCCCTGCAGCGCCCGTCGGGATGATGGAGGAGCTAGCTGCCCAGGTCCGCCGCATGGATGGAGACCTAGCCAAGATCCTCGCCGCACTCCAGCTGCCGTCGAGAGTCAAGCCCCCAGGGAGGATCCAGCTCGCCGACAGCCCGGAGGAAGTCCCCTGGATGCAGTGGAGAAGGACCAATGACTTATGGTACGGGCCTCCTATTTGTTACAGGTGCAGCAAGCCTGGTCACTACTCTAGGCGGTGCCCGTTAAACGAGAAACACCTGGGGCCAAGGGCCAATCCTCAGGAGTAGACACCAACGACCCCCCCGATTGGCGAGACCGGTACGTCGGAGCTCGCCCCATCATCCCTCTGGCAGTGGATGGCATCCCGCTCATGGCCCTCTTGGACACTGGATCACAGGTAACCACTATACCATATACACTGTACCAGCAGTATTGGGGTACTGACGAACTTGCCCCCTCTGATGATAGCCTGACCCTTGTCGCAGCTAATGGACTCCCGCTACCCAAGTGGGATACAAACAAATGACCCTGACCGTGGGACGTGCGGAGTTAAAGAACCAAGGGATGATTGTGGTGATGAATGAACCCAGTGACCATAAAAGTAATCCTAGGGACCAATGTGATGGAGCATTGTATGAGTGAGGTGCTGAGTCTGTTGCAGCAGTTGGCCGCCACAGCAGGAGGAGGCAGACAGAGGGCTGTGCAGCGTGAGATCCGGGCCCTTCTGTATCGGCAGCAAGTGAACTCAACTGGTGGAGAGATTGGTGGAGTAAGGGTAATCGATGTGGCCCCCTTGGTATTGCCATCCCGAAGTGAGATGATGATTTGGTGCAGGGCAGCAGTAGGCCCCCAGGGGCGCGACTACCCGGCGATGGTGGAACCCACGCCTTCTGAACACTGGCACACGGTGATGGCAGCCAGAGGGGTGGTTGACGCTAAAAAGGGGAGAGTGCCTGTAAGAGTGCTGAATTGTGGAGAGGAGGAAGTCAGGCTCCCCCGTTACGCTACCCTTGCCAAGTTGCTCACCCTAGACCCTCACACCATTCACGAAGCCATCCCTCCTACCTCAGCATCCCCTGCCAGTAACGATACACCCCCTGAACAGTTAGAGGAGTGGTGCCAGGAACTACACGTAGGTACTGAAACCACACCCACGCATCACAAAGAGGGGGTATACAGGGTAGTGCAAGAGTATGAACAGGTTTTCAGCAAGCACCCATTAGATTTCGGGAGGATTAAGGGGGTTCAACACCATATCCCTACAGGCCTACATCCACCCATCAAAGAGAGGTATAGGCCCATTCCGCCAGCACACTATCAATGCACCAAAGACATGTTGAGGAACATGAAGGAGGCAGGGGTCATTCGGGATAGTTGTAGTCCCTGGGCAGCCCCACTGGTGCTGGTAAAGAAGAAGGACGGCACCATGAGAATGTGTGTGGATTACCGGAAGATCAACCAGATCATGCATAAAGATGCCTATCCTCTCCCCGTATCGAAGAGTCGCTAGCTGCGCTGAGAACTGCTAACTTCTTCTCTACCCTTGACCTTACTAGCGGGTACTGGCAGGTAGCGGTCGCACCAGAGGACCGTGAGAAGACTGCATTCGCCACTCCCATGGGACTCTGCGAGTTTAAGAGCATGCCGTTCGGGCTGTGCAATGCTCCTGGAACCTTCCAACGGCTCATGGAGTGTTGCCTGGGACATCTCAATTTCGAAACGGTCCTACTGTACCTGGACGATGTGATCGTGTATTCCCAGACGTACAAGGCTCACCTGGAACATCTGGCTGAAGTGTTCGCGTCCCTAGCCAAATATGGGATGAAACTGAAGCCCTCCAAGTGCCACCTACTGAAACCCAGGGTGCAGTACCTCGGACATGTGGTGGGCGCGGAAGGCGTCGCCCCAGATCCCGAAAAGATCACTGCCATCCTGGACTGGCCGAGGCCGACCACGGTGAGAGGGGTGAGACAGTTCCTGGGCCTGGTGGGCTACTATCGCCGCTTCATTAAGGGATACACGAAGATGGCTGCACCTATGCAAGACCTCCTCGTGGGACAGGCCAAGGGCAGCAGAGCCCCAGGACCCCCGTTGGTGTGGGAAGAGAAGCATGAAGAATCCTTCCGCCAGCTGAAGATGGCCTTGACCAGGGAAGAAATCCTGGCGTAACCTGACTACAGCCTCCCATTCATCCTCTACACCGATGCCAGTAATGTAGGCTTGGGAGCAGTCCTGTCCCAGGTCCAGAACGGAAGGGAAAAAGTGATCGCCTACGCCAGCAGAAAACTCCGGCCCACAGAAAGGAACCCTGAGAATTACAGCTCCTTCAAGCTTGAGTTCCTAGCACTGGTGTGGGCCATTACCTCGTAGCAGCAAAGTTCACCGCCTATACAGACAATAATCCATTAACCCATCAGGACACGGCCAAGCTGGGCGCATTGGAGCAACGGTGGGTGGCCAGGCTGTCTAACTATGACTTCACTATCAAGTACCGAGCCAAGAACACCAACGCGGACGCGCTATCCCGGATGCCCCACCTGCCGGATGCGGGATCAGAAGACGATGACCTCGAGGAAATCGAGTTGCCCGCGTTCCACCGGCCACCAGTCAAGAAGTTGCATGCCACGCAGCAACAGGTGAGCTTGGACCCGCTACCCAGTCAGGGATGGCGAGAAGCCCAGGACCAAGCGCCGGCCGTCCAATTGGTCAAGACCATGATTGAACAAGGCTCTGCTGGAATGGACCCTGCCGCTCCTCCCGAGGCCCAACGGCTGTGGAAGGAACGAGCCCGGCTGCGCCTGTCCCAGGGGAAGCTATATCGGGAACTGATCAACCCGAAGACTCATGAGAAGGTTCGCCAGCTGGTGGTTCCTCAGGCTAAGGTGCCCGCAGTTCTACAAGCTTACCATGACGGTGCCGGGCACTTTGGGTGGAAGAAGCTGGAGATGCTGTTGAGAGAGCGGTTCTATTGGAGTGGGATGCGGGAGTCTGTAGAGGCTTGGTGCCGAGAGTGTGGTCCCTGTGCACTGAGAAGAAGGGTCGAAGCCAGCCAGAAGGCCCCTCTACGACCAATCATTAACCATCAACCGCTAGAGTTGGTCGCTCTGGACCACGTCAAGCTCACCCCTAGCCGAAGTGGGTACACCTACGCCCTGACCATCGTAGACCACTATTCGAGATTCATGGTGGTTGTCCCAGTCAAAGATCTGACCGGCCGTACCGCTTCTAGAGCATTCCAGGCCTACTTTTGCCGACCGCATGGGTACCCGGAGAGGGTGCTTACCGATCGGGGCCCGGCTTTTGAAGTGGAGGTGTTTCAAGAATTCTGCCAGTTATACGGCTGCAAGAAGATTCGGACCACGCCATACCATGCCCAGACTAATGGCATGTGTGAGAAGATGAACCATCTGGTCCTGGGTCTCCTTAAGACGCTACCGTTAGAAGAGCGGAACCTGTGGCCAGAAAAGCTGCCTGACCTGGTAGACATGTACAATAACATTCCCTGTAGCTCTACCAAATGCACACCAGCGTATCTGATGAGAGCCCGACCGGGCCGGTTGCCGGTGGACCTGGAAATGGACTTGGAAGCTCCAAAGGCCCTCCCTTCGCCTGCTGACTGGGACACCCGGCGGAGAGTGCAGTACCGACAGATCCAGGAGTACGTGGAAAGGAACCTGTGTCGGAGCCGGGAACAGCAAGAACAGTGCTTCAACAGGCGGGCTCCAGCTGGTCCCTTTAAGCCAGGGGATGTAGTGCTAAAACGAAAAAGAAGAACCCATAAGCTTGATGACCAGTGGGAGAAAACCCCGTATGTCATACAACCCACTGAATGGGAGAATGAGAAGGCCTACCAGATTAGTTGTGACCAGGGGAAGACTTCGGCCATGGTTTCCAGGGACCACCTGAAGAGGTGTCCACCTCCATTGAGGGTGGCAGCTGAAGTCCCGGCCCCCGGACCAACCGGGGAGAAAGAGAAAGAGGTGATCCACACAGTAATGGGTGATTTCCCAGCGGACTGGCCTACGCAGAACGGCGCGGTGATTATTCTGGTAATAATGTTCCCACAACACGTGGAAGAAACGGAGACGGAAACGCCCGCCAGTGAGCCACTCGAACAGGTGCCCAGGGACGCACCTCTATCCCCTCCACTTGGGTCTCCACTTGCCATACCTGCCATAAGGGAAGAGGAACTGACTGTCTCCTCTGTCCCCTTGCCCTCCACCGATAACATTGGACCGAGCAGGTCCACACACCCCAACCTAGGTCGGCCCCCACTTAGGTACAGGGAAACTATCATCTAGGGGTGTCGTATGTTAATTGTGTGAATATGTGAGTAAATGAAAATCAATCAATCCGAAAAATCATCTGATTACCGTCCAAGAAGAGAACCGTCCCCGTTGGGACTGGAGTTGCCCTGTTGATAAGTTCACCCCCATACCCACATGAGGAACTCCTCATGAACATGGCCGAGAACTTGCAGGCCACCCACGAACTGGTGGGTTTGTAAATAGTGTTGTGGGATGGATGCCATTGCCGCCTCCGGAGAGGCAGATTGGAGGAAGGGCCCGCAGCAGAGGAGGCTGGGGCCCGGCCACCACCTGGACCGGTGGCCATCCTCTGGGGGTCAGGAGTCCCCCCTGGACGTGGGGTCCCCTGAAGTGACAGTCGGGTGCGAGTTACCGTACCCGTTCCCGCACGGGCAGCCTGAACCTGGACTGGGGTCAAGGGGTGCTGCCCACTTTTTAGGGGCAGAATCAGGGCTAGGTTGCTTGGGTGGGAGAGCGGAAGACATCCGTCCGTCCGTCTGTGATTAAAAATGTTTCTATGTGCAACGTTAAAGTGATCAAAAGAATGCTTATGTTTTGAATGTTTACTGTTACCATGTTATTTATATTTTTTTACAGTCTTGAAAAATAAAACCGGTGATGGACGGGCAGCCCGAGGACGGTCTGCATTTTACCAAGGGGGAATGTGGCGCCCTGGACTAGCCAGGTCGTCACAGGTAACACACCCCTATCCCCACCCCCACAGACAGTTACATTAGCCAGACACAAAAACCTTGTTGCCTCCTTCCAGGGCCTGATGTCCACACCAGGTGGGGCGGAGCCGGGTGGTTGGCCCCACCCACCAAGGAGTTCACAGACCTGGAGGCGGGAAAAAGGAGGGAATTTTAGAAAAGAGACAGATTAGTCCTGGAGGTTGAAGTGAGAGGAGTAAAGTGGAGAGTGTCTGGGTTTGTGGCCCAGGCACTGACAGCAAGGTTGGCAGACGGTGGTGGCCGTCTGCAGGAGTGGTGGATCAACGTGGAACCGTAGGACCGGGGTCGGACGGTGGCCCGCCAGTACCGACCGGGGAGCGAAGTGAAGCTAGAACATACAGGCAGGGCCATCGGACCCCGACTAGGCTTGGAGTCGCCGACAAAAGTCAAATCCGAGTGTTACCGGAACCCCAGGGGTTTCCTAACAGCCAAAGACCCGTAAGAAGGCAACCGTCTGCACCGTGAGGGTATACAGCCACCGCCACCGGCTAGAGACCCAAGGGCTAGAGACCCAAGGGCCAGATTTTATTCTTTTAAATTTAGGGTTCTCTCTCAGTACTTATTTCACCAGGGATATGTTGAGTTCCTCCTTTCCACATTTTTAATTATGTGTCATTTTCTGTTTTTTTAATGATTTTAGTGCTGTGATCTTCCATCATTGGATTCTTTCCCCCTGCATGTGACTGTCTATGATCTTTCGGATGATGAAATAACTACAATCTGTGGGACCATTTAGAAATGTCAGCCGTATGACTGGACGTACATCATCGGTGCAATAGGATGTATAAGATCTTTCCTGTATTCTGCTTTCTGCTGGTGTATGCACTTTTAAACACGATGATGTATTGTATTTCTTTTGCATACATGTACACTGATCTATATAACTATTGCCTGTAACTCGGACTCTGGCTGACACTATATATGTTCCCCGGGTATTGACCTCCCCATCATGGCGTCGGTTTGCATCTCTGGCGGATGTGACCTTCCCATGATGGCAGCTGTGGGGCTCATCTCCGATCGATGGTGACGTTGTGCGCATGCGCGCTTGGCCAGCGTTGCCTTGTCGCTGCAGATGCCTCCCCTTGGTAACAGGCCGGATGTGACGTCTGAAGGGGTTTTCCCTCCCGGATCCTGACACTGGAGTGCTGACGCAGCTTCCGGGCAACTCACTGTGGCCTACCGCGCATGCGCCATTATATGCGTCGCCACAGCGTGCGATCCGTAACAGCTGTGACATGGGTATTTATACCCTGGGAATGACACTACTCTTTGCGACCCCCCTTTGTGAAGAAGCCCTCGCGAAACGCGTCGGGGTCTGTGGAACTGCATCTCCCTTGCTGGCGTGGTTACTATGGGTATGTGTCATCTCTAACCTCTCTTAAACCTATGTCTCTTATGGTTACCAGTTTTTGGCAGGAGTGGAAGTGGCGTCCCCTCACTCCCTTTATACTTCCTGGGAGTGATATGCTCTATTGAGTTAGGATTCTGTGCTGTTTGCCTGCCCTAAACAGTAATTACATCTCTGCACTTCATTGCACTGTATGTATTTTACTGGTTAACCACTGAGCACTTTATTGTGGTAAATTACTATTCATATCACTCCCTTTATACTTCCTGGGAGTGATATGCTCTATTGAGTTAGGATTCTGTGCTGTTTGCCTGCCCTAAACAGTAATTACATCTCTGCACTACATTGCACTGTATGTATTTTACTGGTTAACCACTGAGCACTTTATTGTGGTAAATTACTATTCATGACACATTGTTCCCAGCTAGAGGATATTTAATATATTTATGGCCAGCAATGGTATGCATGTCCCACTCTTGTCTGTATCCTTGCCAGCACACCTTGAATGAATTTTATTGTGTTTGTTATACCATTGTTTAATAAAAATACTGTATTTGCATGAAGGTAGTTTTATTGACTCCTTTCTTTGGTCTTTATATGTATATATGGAGTCACTACCAGGGATTTTGTATCCTTTTTGTCCTCTATAGGGGTTATGGTGATCCTTTGTGACCACCAAAAATTTCCCCCACATGGTTATGTTCAGATGTTGTTTATATTTATAGTATTCTGTGTTTTCACAGCTCAGTGTCCTGAACTAATGGACTTTCGGGCACGCGAAAAAGCGTGGCTTTCACAGCTAAATGGAGTGTTTGGTGAGGATTCAAACATTGTTCTTAATACAGGTGGAAAGGATGATGAAGATCTTTACAAAAGATATAAAAATCTCCTTAATAGACGCACGCGCCTATGGTGGAATAAGTCTTTTCTTGAACGTTATGTGTCCAGAGACCTGATACCCAGGGGGTTAAGAGTACAAATATTCCCTTCATTTGAGATAGATGATCTCACCTTCAGGAGTGAATGGGAAAATCTGGCATCTACCTGTTCTAAAGGCTTTATGAAAATGTTAATCCAACTTAATGAGAAAACCCTGAAGGAAATTGATATTGATATTGAAAAGATACAGAGGGATATGAGTCTTACTCCTGAGCAGAAGACGAAAATGGAGGCAGATTTGGATACTGAATTCAAAAAATGGGAGAAGGAGATCCTGGCAGTTAAACATAAAAAATATATAAGGGACTCTGGTGATTTTCAGAAGGGCATGGCGTACAAATGGAGGAGATCTCGTCAACCCCCACGTAGGATGTCCATGAGTCGTTCTGAGTCCCAGACGTCCATCTCATCCATGGAAGAATCCATGGTGGTCAGGCCCAAAACCCCTAAAGGTACACAGTTTCGGCATGATCATGGTGGTCAATCCTCCTCCTTCTTTAAGGGACAGGCGGGGAATAAACGCAAGATTACACCACCTCCACATGATTCAAAATCCAACCGACTAGAGGTAATTAATCTCTCTTCCCTTGTCCTCTCTAGTGCGCAGCATGAGGTTTTGAGTTTGGGTCTGACATTTGTGCCTAATGAAAAATTCGATTTCTTTACAGCACTGAAGGACTTACACCTGTTTGCGCGCAAACTCGTATTGAAAAAGCTCCACTCCAGACCCCTCATGGATCTGGGTTTTAACACAATTGAGGAACAGACTGCTTTGCGCACTCTGGAGGAGCTGGCATGCGAGTCTGAAAGCGACCCAAGAGGTAAATTTCCTTCAAGTGTTAAGCCTAGATGTACGACGTTTCCCCCCCTCTCTCTATGTCCTCAAGTTGAGATCTTTACACGTCTGGTTACAAATGAATTTCGCAAACTAAAAAATTCATGTGAATATGATAATCTTACTTCTTCTCACAGACGTGCTCTGAATGAACTAAAAGCTTTGGACAATGTCGTAATAAAACCTGCAGATAAGGGGGGAAACGTTGTTATCTGGCCGGTTGAAAAATACGAGAAAGAGGCACTTAAACAATTGAGGCAAAAGGACACATATTCCTTGCTGTCATCCTGCCCACTGAGGGGTTATATGGAAGATTTATTTGCCATTTTGGATAGGGCTGTAACAGATGGAGTCATTACTAAAAAGGTCATGGATGGCCTACTGACCAAGTTCCCCACTATCCCTACCTTTTACCTGTTACCAAAGGTGCACAAGGATCGACTGAATCCCCCTGGTCGTCCAATTGTCTCTGGCATAGGAGGGTTATGCGATCCCGTGTGTAAATTTATTGAGTACTATCTTAGACCTTTGGTTGAGACGCTGCCCTCCTATGTTAGAGACACCATGGACATACTTAGACAGGTTGATGGATTACATCTCGATCCTTGTGCACTTTTGGTGACTGCCGATGTTGAATCATTATATACATGCATCGACCATCGGGATGGAATAATGGCCGTGGACTTCTTTCTCAGAATGAGCAATTTGGACGCAACATTGTGTGATTTGATCGTGGAACTGTTGCAGTTTATTCTTACTCATAATTTTTTTACTTTTAGGGATCGGTTTTATTTACAGCAGCGTGGAACCGCGATGGGGGCGGCGTGTGCGCCATCCTATGCATGCCTGTTCCTTGGATTTTGGGAGCGGGAGGTATTTCGGGGTGGCGCCCACGCCTCCTCCATGGTGGCGGGATGGTTCCGGTACATTGACGATGTACTTATGGTGTGGCATGGGACCATCCCAGAGCTGCAGGACTTTATGTCCGAACTGAACTGCAATAGCTTTAATATCAAATTGACATATAGGTATGATACTTCGTCCATTGATTTCCTGGACATTCGTCTATCAGTTCAGGACAATGGCAGAATTGAGACGGATGTATTTCGGAAGGAGACTTCCGTTAACTCTTTCCTCCACGCATCCTCAGCACACCTGTCTTCCACCATCAGGGCTGTCCCTAGAGGACAGTTTCTGAGGATGAGACGCATATGCTCCTCGGACCCCTCTTTTGAACATCAGGCATTGGACTTGAGAAGGAGATTTCTGGAAAGGGGTTATAGTAAGCGTTCGATTAATGATGGCTATAAGCGTGCTAAGAAGTGCCAACGTAGTGACCTCCTGAACCCCAACCTTAAAAGGAGGAGGGGGGAGGAACCTAATCCACCAGTCCGTTTTATATCTACATTCAACCACCAGTGGAATAAGATGAGGACAATTTTGTTACGTCATTGGTCCATCCTTACGACTGAACCCTCATTGGCTATGTCTCTGCCATCTGAACCCCTAATGACAGCTCGTAGGGGCAAGAACTTAAGGGATTTACTCGTGAGGAGCCACTACGTGGTAAAGCAGCCCTGTATTCCTGGTGTGGGGAAACCTCGATGGGGCTGTTTTCCATGTGGTGGTTGTATGGGGTGCAGGAACATCATTCGTGCTGCCACCTTTATGTCATCAGATGGTAAACGTGAGTTTAAGATCAATAAATTCATTTCATGTAAATCAACTCACGTAATATATTATGCCACATGTGATTGTGGCCTAATATATATTGGTCTGACCTCACGGGAGTTGCGGGTCCGTACACGCGAGCACGTGAGGGATATCTTGGCAGCACGTGATGCTGAAGATCTAACAACATTGAAAACCCTGCCCCGACATTTCTACAGGTTCCACGACTGCAATCCAAAATGTTTAAAAATCAGAGGTATTGATTGCCTACACGGAGGTATCCGTGGAGGCGATCTACAACGGCGGTTAGCCCAGATGGAGTGCCGCTGGATTGTGCTCGTGGGATCTGTTGCTCCGAATGGCTTAAATGAAAAGCTTACGTTTGCCCCCTTCTTATAATAATTCCCATGGAATTTTATGGAAAATAATTGCTTGGGAATGTGTATATGGTTGGGCCCCAATCCCTTTAAACTTTGTTCTAATCTTGTTTTGGTCCTGCCTTTTCTCCAAAACATACATGTAAGATTTTATTCTTTTAAATTTAGGGTTCTCTCTCAGTACTTATTTCACCAGGGATATGTTGAGTTCCTCCTTTCCACATTTTTAATTATGTGTCATTTTCTGTTTTTTTAATGATTTTAGTGCTGTGATCTTCCATCATTGGATTCTTTCCCCCTGCATGTGACTGTCTATGATCTTTCGGATGATGAAATAACTACAATCTGTGGGACCATTTAGAAATGTCAGCCGTATGACTGGACGTACATCATCGGTGCAATAGGATGTATAAGATCTTTCCTGTATTCTGCTTTCTGCTGGTGTATGCACTTTTAAACACGATGATGTATTGTATTTCTTTTGCATACATGTACACTGATCTATATAACTATTGCCTGTAACTCGGACTCTGGCTGACACTATATATGTTCCCCGGGTATTGACCTCCCCATCATGGCGTCGGTTTGCATCTCTGGCGGATGTGACCTTCCCATGATGGCAGCTGTGGGGCTCATCTCCGATCGATGGTGACGTTGTGCGCATGCGCGCTTGGCCAGCGTTGCCTTGTCGCTGCAGATGCCTCCCCTTGGTAACAGGCCGGATGTGACGTCTGAAGGGGTTTTCCCTCCCGGATCCTGACACTGGAGTGCTGACGCAGCTTCCGGGCAACTCACTGTGGCCTACCGCGCATGCGCCATTATATGCGTCGCCACAGCGTGCGATCCGTAACAGCTGTGACATGGGTATTTATACCCTGGGAATGACACTACTCTTTGCGACCCCCCTTTGTGAAGAAGCCCTCGCGAAACGCGTCGGGGTCTGTGGAACTGCATCTCCCTTGCTGGCGTGGTTACTATGGGTATGTGTCATCTCTAACCTCTCTTAAACCTATGTCTCTTATGGTTACCAGTTTTTGGCAGGAGTGGAAGTGGCGTCCCCTCACTCCCTTTATACTTCCTGGGAGTGATATGCTCTATTGAGTTAGGATTCTGTGCTGTTTGCCTGCCCTAAACAGTAATTACATCTCTGCACTTCATTGCACTGTATGTATTTTACTGGTTAACCACTGAGCACTTTATTGTGGTAAATTACTATTCATATCACTCCCTTTATACTTCCTGGGAGTGATATGCTCTATTGAGTTAGGATTCTGTGCTGTTTGCCTGCCCTAAACAGTAATTACATCTCTGCACTACATTGCACTGTATGTATTTTACTGGTTAACCACTGAGCACTTTATTGTGGTAAATTACTATTCATGACACATTGTTCCCAGCTAGAGGATATTTAATATATTTATGGCCAGCAATGGTATGCATGTCCCACTCTTGTCTGTATCCTTGCCAGCACACCTTGAATGAATTTTATTGTGTTTGTTATACCATTGTTTAATAAAAATACTGTATTTGCATGAAGGTAGTTTTATTGACTCCTTTCTTTGGTCTTTATATAGAATCAGGGCTAGGTTGCTTGGGTGGGAGAGCGGAAGACATCCGTCCGTCCGTCTGTGATTAAAAATGTTTCTATGTGCAACGTTAAAGTGATCAAAAGAATGCTTATGTTTTGAATGTTTACTGTTACCATGTTATTTATATTTTTTTACAGTCTTGAAAAATAAAACCGGTGATGGACGGGCAGCCCGAGGACGGTCTGCATTTTACCAAGGGGGAATGTGGCGCCCTGGACTAGCCAGGTCGTCACAGGTAACACACCCCTATCCCCACCCCCACAGACAGTTACATTAGCCAGACACAAAAACCTTGTTGCCTCCTTCCAGGGCCTGATGTCCACACCAGGTGGGGCGGAGCCGGGTGGTTGGCCCCACCCACCAAGGAGTTCACAGACCTGGAGGCGGGAAAAAGGAGGGAATTTTAGAAAAGAGACAGATTAGTCCTGGAGGTTGAAGTGAGAGGAGTAAAGTGGAGAGTGTCTGGGTTTGTGGCCCAGGCACTGACAGCAAGGTTGGCAGACGGTGGTGGCCGTCTGCAGGAGTGGTGGATCAACGTGGAACCGTAGGACCGGGGTCGGACGGTGGCCCGCCAGTACCGACCGGGGAGCGAAGTGAAGCTAGAACATACAGGCAGGGCCATCGGACCCCGACTAGGCTTGGAGTCGCCGACAAAAGTCAAATCCGAGTGTTACCGGAACCCCAGGGGTTTCCTAACAGCCAAAGACCCGTAAGAAGGCAACCGTCTGCACCGTGAGGGTATACAGCCACCGCCACCGGCTAGAGACCCAAGGGCCAGCTCCTGTGGGCAAAACGGGCTCCTCCAGCATCCATACACCGGGGAGCAGACTACCGTTGGGAACCCACCCTAGTCAAGACAGTACACAAAGGTGCAGGGAAAGACAGCCGCCATCACCTGTCCGGGGAGAGACACTGCAGCCGGCTGCGGGACCCGTCCATCCAGCCGTTTGGTTCACCGGAGACTTTGTGCCTCTTTTGCTGAGTGAGTTCACCCGTGCCATCCGGCACCGCGCCGCGCTGTCCCTGCAACCCTGCACCTCACCAACCGTGCCTCCCCGTCACACCACCGGGCCCCGGGACCACCAACCCCTACCCACGGAGGGGGAAAACAACATCCCAGCTGCTCCCTACTGTGACGACATGGACTCTCATGGGTTAAAGTTTCTTAACATTCAGCCAGACTATTGTTCTTATGTGTGCTAAGTCATGTTTGCTTATCTATTGTATCTCCAGTCTCTTCCAGTAATCATTGTATTGTAGTTGTGTATTGCTAATGTGATTACCTTAGTAGCCATTGTCTAGTTGGAGACTTGCAGGCTCCATGTAGATATCCTCAGTCTTTCTACCCACATCATTTAAATGAACATTATCCATGCAGCTTGTAATTCCTCCAATGGGAGAAGCAATCTTGTCCAACCAATCGATGAGGACGCAGTGTATCCTAAGGGAAGGTTATGGCTATAAAAGGGACTTCTTTAAGCCACCAGGGGTAATGAAGGATGATGGATGCTGATGGATCCAGTCTAAGCTCTTTGGAGCTGACTAGAGGATCAGGATATCTTATGGCTTCAATCTAGGGACTCCGGTTCCGGTTGGAGACCATATCCACAGCCTAGGGATTTCGACTCCGGCTGCCAGGATTGTAACGTCATACCAGGACTACCTAAGGAGGACACTCAGGTTGGGACAGTTCAGTCACCTGTTACAGACTTTGCAGACCTCAGACAGCTTCCTGAATCTGGCATTATTCCTTTCTCGGTGGGTGCCCGCCAAAAGCGGGGTGCTGCTGGACTGGGGTAAGTGGCCCTGGAAGCTCTGAGGCATGGACATTCTAAATCCCTGGTGAGCCAGCGGAAGGGTGATACTCTGTTGCCTGTTACCTTTGTGTGTTTTGCTGGTTATGTGTTATGTGCCGTTAATTGTTTGGGGATCCAATAAAGTCGAATTATTGTGGTTCCCTCACCCTGTGTTGTCTGAGTAGTGTTACGCCCACGGTTGGGGAGGCCGGCGTTCAGTTGGGATGAGACCTGAGCCACGCTGTCTTTCTAAAGGCGGCGGGTTTTAGTGGAAGAGAGCACCCACTGAGCCCCGTGTCTCCACACCTGCCATCGTCACCAGCAGCGGTGGTGCCCACCTTCACCACAACCCGTGGGTGGCGTCACGGACTAAATCCCCAAACAAACCACCTCCCTTTTCACTCACGGGCGAGGAGCGCCGCTCGGGTCCCCGGATCCGGCCCACCGCTCGAGCCACCGAGCAGCGAGCGCAGCGCCCCGCCGCCCGCGACACTATCTTTTCACTCTCATCACTTATTCTCTGCCTCTGCAGACCCTGTTTACAACCTCTTCAGCTTGTCATACCTGGTTTCTATAAGCTTTCAAGCTAGTTTGTATGGACCAAAGATTTTTATGGATGTATGTTAGGGTTACTCACTCAGCTTGCTCCTTATCCAGCAGGTTTATTTAACAACACATAAACCGCTCTTCAGGAACATAATACAAGCCCTTTTCCGGCTTCAAGGAACACAAACATGATTTTACAGCTTGTTTCACTTGCGGTATGCCCGCACAAGTTCAGATACAACTTCTCCAATTGAAGTGTTGCAACTTCCACACACATCTTGTCCATTCAGAACTGGCAAATCCTCCCCATCTCTCAGAGGTTCCTTCTAGAGGTATAACAACCTCCACACACTGACCATGTGTCAAAAAGACACCAAAATACATGAGACACACCTATGGGTGGAGGTATGTGGATAGACAGACCCGCCTTATTACATCTCGTAGTATTACAGGTACCCGAGCCACCATCTATCAGGGTTCAAGAGGTTTATGGACACTTCAAGGAGTCCAAGAGATTTCCCCATATTCTGTCATCCTTCTGGCCGGTCCTGCAGAGTTGGCAAGTCTGTTTTAGCAATATGACCCCTTTGGTAACTGGTTAGACTGCATCCATTACCATTCATGAATCTAAGATGCCTTAGTCGGTGACATTTTGTTTCTGAAACGCATCCCAACGATTTACGAAAAAGCTTCTTTTACTCTATGATCTTTTTTACACTAATCTGGCTCGAAAGATCCAGTTCTATTCATCATTTACCTCTTAAAGTCAAATTCTAAAAAATATTTCTTCTCCGAAACCGCGGTGATAATGGGCAGAATTTTTTTAATTTTACGTACCTAGTCATGGCATGCTTGAGCGCATTTTTCTATAAAATCAGCATGTAATAAGACGGTAAGATAGCGCAGCCGCCTCGTTACTGCCGCGCTCCTGATGGGGGGTGATAACAGCGCGATAAACACAAGGCAGACACTGAGCTGACACTGCTTATTAAAAGCCGCTACTGTTTTCCAGGTCACGCTGATAAGACACTGGCGACCAAATGAGATGCAATTTTAAATAATCTACTGGAACCGTCTCTATCACATAATTAAAAGTAATCTGCGCTGTAGGGAGTTCCCAGAGAGCGTCCCCCTCGCACAATAGGCGTATTTCACACCACTCCTTCCTACACACAGAAAACCCACGAGATGAGCATCGCCGAGCCTAATGTTTTATTGTCTTTCATATGCAGAAGCAGGAGGTGTGTGTGTGTGTGTAGATATATATATATATTTTTTTTCTCATTTATACCTTCATATAGGGGAATTAGCTCCTATAAAAATCATATTTGTGCTAGAGATTTTAATTATTTTATGTAAAAACAGTTTTATTACATATGCAAATAAGGGGGTTTTGGTGCACCCTTGGTGTGGCCAAATGCTCAGTGCACCATTCTGCACCCTCGATTGCCATAAGAGGGTTTTGGTTCACCCTTTGTGTGGCCAAATGCTCAGTGCACCATTCTGCAACCTCAATTGCCATAAGGGGGTATTGGTGCACCCTTAGTGTGGACAAATGCTTGGTGCACCATTCTGCACCCTCAATTGCCATAAGAGGGTTTTGGTGCACCGTTAGTGTGGCCAAATGTTGTGTGCACCATTCTGCCCCCTCAATTGCCATAAAGGGTTTTGGTGCACCCTTTGTGCGGCCAAAAGTGCACCATTCTGCCCCACCAATTGCCATAAGAGGGTTTTGGTGCACCCTTGGTGTGGTCAAATGCTCAGGGCACCATTCTGCCCTCTCAATCGCCATAAGGGGGTTTTGTGCACCCTTGGTGTTGCCAAATGCTCGGTGTACCATTCTGCACCCTTAATTGCCATAAGGGGGTTTTGGTGCACCCTTGGTGTGCCCAAATTCTCAGTGCACCATTCTGCCCCCTCAATTGCCATAAAGGGGTTTTGGTGCACCCTTGGTGTAGCCAAATGCTCGGTGCACCATTCTGCCAGATCAATTGCCATAAGAGGGTTTTGGTGCACCCTTGGTGTGGCCAAAAGTGCACCATTCTGCCCCATCAATTGCCATAAGGGGGTTTTAGTGCACCCTTGGTGTGGCCAAATGCTCGGTGCACCATTCTGCCCCTCAATTGTCATAAAGGGGTTTTGGTACACCCTTTGTGTGGCCAAATACTCAGTGCACCATTTCAACCCCTCAATTGCTATCCAATTCCAGCCCTGCACACTGTTAGTGTTGGCCATAAATTTACTTTGATGCAATCTAGTCATGCACCCCTCTTAAACTGTCTGCAGTCCAAATTATGAGTCACTTGTGGTAGCATGCATACCACTCTCTTTCACACACACCAGAGACGTACTCGGATATGAATAGAAAGTAAGACTGATTTAATCCAGAAGTGAAAATACATTTAAACGGACTTATTGGCTAGCAGCCAATAATATGTAACACGTCTCCTATTGGATAAAGTAGAACAGCTTATTCTGTGATATACAATATATTGTAATGTGCTTGCTTCCTCATTTATATTAAGCAATGTCAGCATGATTCACTCATGACATGCAAAGTCCAGACTGTCCGAGTCTTATGTCTGAATGCAGAACTAGGTGGGGTACACAGTCTCAAACAGCATCTTAAATCCTGATTTTTGGATATCTTCATATATACTCCTAATCTATATATATAATTGCCTTAGTCTGTCTGTCTGTCTGTCTGTCTGTCTTGCTCCAAAATTGTGTCCTTAAGGTGACACAAAGCTGATTGGCCGCTGGGCTCACCATGGCCCCGCCCCCCGCACGGATTGGCCGCTCGCCCAGGCTCTGCCCGCACACGGATTGGCCGGACGCTCGCCCAGGCTCCGCCCCCCACACGGATTGGCCTCTTGCCCCGGCACCCTGCACGCATTGGCAACTCGGCCACGCCCCACCCCCCTCACGCAATTTACGCTCGCTCTGGCCCCGCCCCCCGCACGCATTACCCGAACTGACATGGAGCCACGACTTCCAGGTGAGTACTGTACTCCTGGAAGCCCACATCAGCGTACGCTACCAACCCAGCCGACACATACCCTCGCATTGCTGGGGTTGCCGCGATATGCTGGTGTGGGCTCCCATGCGAGCGGGGGACGGGATACGCTGGTAACCATGGTAGCATAGTTACCAGCGCATCAAGGTTCTGCAGCGGCGGAACATACACACGCACACACATAACAACACACACACACACACATCAGATCACACTCACTCTCACACACACATCACATCGCATCCACACACTCACAACATCCTGGAATATCGCTTGCTTCTTGGCGGCGATACTGTGGAGTGACCTTCCAGGACCTGCCGGAGGATCACATGGCCAGAAGCATGTGGTATCTCCGGATGTTGTGAGTGTGAGCGCGTATGTGCGATATCGTCAGTGTGTGTGTGTGAGTGTATGCGATCGGATGTGTGTGAGTGTGTTCTGATGTGTGAGTGTGTGTGTGTGTGAGTGTATGCGATCGGATCTGTGAGTGTCGGCAGAGGAGCACGGCGTGCTGGGGGAGGCTGGGAGGAGAGAGGCTGATCCTGGGGAAGGCTGGGAGGGGGAGGCTGATGCTGGGGGAGGCTGGGAGGAGAGAGGCTGATGCTGGGGTAGGCTGATGCTGGGGTAGGCTGATGCTGGGGGAGGCTGGGAGGGTGTAGGCTGATGCTGGGGTAGGCTGATGCTGGGGTAGGCTGATGCTGGGGGAGGCTGGGAGGGTGTAGGCTGATGCTGGGGGAGGCTGAGAGGAGAGAGGCTGATGCTGGGGGAGGCTGGGAGGAGAGAGGCTGATGCTGGGGGAGGCTGGGAGGGGGAGGCTGATGCTGGGGGAGGCTGGGAGGAGGGAGGCTGGGAGTAGAGAGGCTGATCCTGGGGAAGGCTGGGAGGGGGAGGCTGATGCTGGGGGAGGCTGGGAGGAGAGAGGCTGATGCTGGAGGAGGCTGGGAGGAGAGAGGCTGATGCTGGGGGAGGCTGGGAGGAGAGAGGCTGATGCTGGGGGAGGCTGGGAGGCGAGAGGCTGATGCTGGGGGAGGCTGGGAGGGGGAGGCTGATGCTGGGGGAGGCTGGGAGGGGGAGGCTGATGCTGGGGGAGGCTGGGAGGGGGGAGGCTGAAAGAAGAGAGGCTGATGCTGGGGGAGGCTGAGGCTGGGAGGAGAGAGGCTGATGCTGGGGACAGAGAGGCTGATGCTGGGGACAGAGAGGCTGATGCTGGGAGGAGAGAGGCTGATGCTGGGAGGAGAGAGGCTGATGCTGGGAGGAGAGAGGCTGATGCTGGGGGCAGAGAGGCTGATGCTGGTGCAGCATGGGGGATGGAGCACGATGGGGGGTGCGCAGCATGGGGGATGGAGCACGACGGGGAGTGCGCAGCATGGGGGATGGAGCACGTTTCGGAGTGCGCAGCATGGCGGATGGAGCACGTTTGGGAGTGCGGAGCATGGCGGATGGACCACGTGTGGGAGTGCGCAGCATGGCGGATGGAGCACGTTTGGGAGTGCGCAGCATGGCAGATGGAGCACGTTTGGGAGTGCGCAGCATGGCGGATGGAGCACGTTTGGGAGTGCGCAGCATGGTGGATGGAGCACGTTTGGGAGTGCGCAGCATGGCGGATGGAGCACGTTTGGGAGTGCGCAGCATGGCGGATGGAGCACGATGGGGGGTGTGCAGCATGGGGGATGGAGCACGATGGGAGGTGCACACCTCCCCCCAACACACACACACAACACACCACACACACACTGGGAACCACAAACACCGCCCTACACAGACACCCACACACACAGACAACGCTGAACACACACAACGCCCAACACACAAGCACCGTGGCATACATAAATATACGCACATACCACGCAACACACACACATTGCACAAAACATACCTCCCCCCAAAACACACCACATCCACATAAACCGCGCAACACACACACAACGCTACAGACACACAGCGCTCCACAAACAACGCAACACACGCAACACACATACAACACCGCTCTCACCCCCTGCCACACCCAGACAACACCCAGAACATGTACAGCGCCCTACACAAACACTTGGTAACTACACACAACAACATCTATATATATATATATATATATATATATATATATATATATAACAAAAATCATACATTAATTACACAATACGTAAATTCTAGAATACCCGATGCGTAGAATCGGGCCACCTTCTAGTAGTTCATAATCTTGTCCTTAACAGTCCCCCCTTTGGAGATAGCCAAAAGTCTTTCCTTACTTTCCCAAGTCTATTGATCTGTCCTAATGCCGATGGTTACCTCACTCACATACGAGATAACCCATCCACTGTGGATGAATCTCCCCACCCAACAGACTATGCATAGGAAGCCAGATCCTGACCGTATTCTCTAGACTGTCCTCATGGCTATGTTCCACTGGCACACGTTATTCAGGAAGGGGGAACGTGGCAGTAGTCCTCTAATTGGCTAATATTTATCAGGGTTGGTTTCAACCAAAGTCTCATGGCCCTCAGTCCTCAGGCGATAATGGTGGGACATCATCAAAGATGGGATGCACAGTCATCTTCTGGTCCACATGCTTAGATATCATCGTCCTAGCACAAAGTATCGGGTAGAAGAGGGAAGACAGCCATCTCCTGGTCTCAGGTCCGACATCTCTTTGTTGTGGAATGCATGGATCTTCGTCCGAAAGAAAGAGTGAGAGAAGAGAGAGGAAGAGAGAGAGAAAGATTGAGAAGAGAGGAATAGAGAGAAAGATTGAGGAAAGAGAGATAAAGAGAGGAAAAGAGGAGAGAGAAAAAGAAAAGAGAAAAATCTAGATCTGGTTGGATCTGGAGGAGAAAACTCAAAAACGTATATTAGGCAAATGTTTAGTTAAACAAACAACAAGCTTAGTTGAAGTATCTGGGGGTACTTCTAAACAGGATTTCATAGGGTCTCAACCTAGTGGTCCCTACTGGGGTGTGTTTGACACTGAACAATTCAAGGGGAAGACTCTCATGCCCTTGCTTTCTACACTGCCCCATCCTCCCAACCTTCCCTCTATTCTGTGGCTGGTATGGGGTGTGTAGAGTCAGTTCTGTGTCTAAGGCCTGCCATATCTCTTTGGCTGGCAGTGAAAGCAGGTCACTAGCCACTTTCTATGGTCTCCGGGAGCCCACAGCTGCACCCTATCTCAGTCCTCTTCTTCTTCTGAGACTTGCTCTTGTAGGATCAGGACAATGTTTTCTCAAGACTTTCCATCTTTCCTTTCTTCTTCACATCGGGGTCATTCAAAAAGCACAGATTGACTGACTGTTTCTTTGGTAAGTGGTCTTGGGGCTTCTTTGGATGTTCTGTCAGTGAGGGCACTTCTTACTGCTTCCCTTGACTCCTCCAATGTAGGCCTCAACCCTGCTCACCTCGACTCTGTCTGGCAATAACAAAGCTTCCATCCGTTCTTCTATGGCCTCATGGCGGCGTATAGTTCCATTGGCAGTGATCAAGTCTCTTGTCTTCCATACAGAGTAGATGCTGGCTGCCATCTTGCAGGCTTCAGCGAGAGCACATACATCTGCTTCTTCACAGACAGGCATGCGGGTAGCGACTGCTCTATCAGCACAGCGTCTTCTGCTACCACCACCATACCCATGTGGAACCGTCTTCTTGATGCACATCTTGATCCATCCGCAAAGGGGTTAAGTCAGGGTCCAAAGGTGTATCCGTCACTGTATCGAATCCAGAGTTTCCTCAGCTATGCCAGAGTCGACTACCTCTTTCACCAAGGTGTCAGAGGTGGGACACTTCCCCCTTGGAAGAGGGAGAAGTTTAGCAGGATTAAGGACCCCACACCGGGAGATGGTGACTTTGTCAAGGAGCAGTTTGTCACTGGTGCTTTAGGTAGGTGTTCAATTTGGCTGAGTAGTAGTATTCAAAGGGCTGCTGTCTTCCTCCATGGCAAACAGGTAGAATGACTTCTGGGCTGGAGATGACGTGATGATACTCTTCAGGTGACTGTGACTCAGGTGACTGTGACTGCAGCACATCTGTATGTGGGGTGATCTTGTAAGCTGCTAGATTCATCTCCAGAAATCTTGCCACTTCAAGGAGGGTGTCTTGGTCCTTACCAGCTGTAGTTTGCATGTGAGCTCTCGGAGACCTGATACAAAGGACTATACCCAGGTTTGTAAGAAAGGGCAATGGGTGTAACTTTGGGGTCAGGAGAACACTGAAATGCTAAAAACTAAGACTCCCTAAAACCCCGGGGAAAGAGAAGAGAGCACAAAAGTGTTTGGAAACTACCAAGCAGCACCCCCTGACTACATATACACAACTAGGAAAAAGCAGTGGAGCGTATCTACTCTACCTCTCCTGTGCTGACCCTGTAACTGGGGACCCTGCACTCTCCCTCATCCCGACGGTAGACCTGATGGTGGTCAGGGTCGGGCCTCCAGCGTAGCCCTATCTCCTGTCAGACCCTGTAAACTAAGACACAAAGGATTACTGGGTGCTGCCAACGAAAACCCTAATATATGCCAACTCCTGATGATCAATGTCCCCTTGGGACCATATGATCCTCCACCCTCTCTATCAGGGAACTCTTGTGCAAGATACCAGGCATTCCACATTACATTTCATGTGATTTAGAATTACATTTATAAAGACAGCTTAAGGTGAACCTGACCACCTTGGTGTGGGATCTCTTAGGACGGCTTATCTCATGCGAGATGGCGGTCATTAGCTGTCTACACTGGGACAGCCCAACCCCCCTTTCGAAATGCAAGTACACGCATGAGGTTTGCAAGGTGAGATCAGACAAATGTTCTCACCTGCATGTGGAGTGCGCAATTCTCCCCTCTCATGCAGTTGCCTTTCGAATCAAGGTGTCAGCACGGCCGTTCGTTATCCAGAGCTCCGTCCTAAGGTTCGTTGGGCGCCACTGTTAATGTTGGCCATAAATTTACTTTCATGCAATCTAGTCATGCATCCCTCTTAAACTGTCTGCAGTCCAAATTATGAGTCACTTGTGGTAGCATGCATACCGCTCTCTTTCACACACACCAGAGACGTACTCGGATATGAATAGAAAGTAAGACTGATTTAATCCGGAAGTGAAAATACATTTAAACGGACTTATTGGCTAGCAGCCAATAATACGTAACACGTCTCCTATTGGATAAAATAGAACAGCTTATTCTGTGATATACAATATACTGTAATGTGCTTGCTTCCTCATTTATATTAAGCAATGTCAGCATGATTCACTCATCACATGCAAAGTCCAGACTGTCTGAGTCTTATGTCTGAATGCAGATCTACAGTCATGGCCAAAAGTTTTGAGAATGCTACAAATATTAATTTTTACAAAGTCTACTGCTTAAGTTTTTCTAATGGCAATTTGCAGATACTCCAGAATGTCATAAAGAGTGATCAGCTTAACAGCAATTACTTGCAAAGTCAATATTGGCTAAGAAAATGAACTTCAACCCCCAAAACACATTTCAACATCATTGCATTCCTGCCTTAAAAGGAGCAGCTAACATTGTTTTAGTGATTGTTCCTTTAACACAGGTGTGGGTGTTGATGAGGACAGGGCTGGCAATCAATCAGTCATGATTAAGTAAGAATGACACCATTGGACACTTTAAAAGGAGGCTGGTGCTTGGTATCATTGTTTCTCTTCAGTTAACCATGGTTATCTCTAAAGAAACACGTGCAGCCATCATTGCTCTGCACAAAAATGGCCTAACAGGGAAGAGTATCGCAGCTACAAAGATTGCACCTCAGTCAACAATCTATCGCATCATCAAGAACTTCAAGGAGAGAGCTTCCATTGTTGCCAAAAAGGCTCCAGGGCGCCCAAGAAGGACCAGCAAACGCCAGGACCGTATCTTAAAACTGTTTCAACTGCGGGATGGGACTACCAGCAGTGCCGAGCTAGCTCAGCAATGGCAGCAGGCTGGTGTGAGTGCTTCTGCACGCACTGTGAGGCAGAGACTGCTTGAGCAAGGCCTGGTTTCAAGGAGGGCAGCAAAGAAGCCACTTCTCTCCAGAAAAAAACATCAGGGACTGACTGATATTCTGCTAAAGGTACAGGGAGTGGACTGCTGAGGACTGGGGTAAAGACATTTTCTCAGATGAATCCCCTTTTCGATTGTTTGGGACGTCTGGAAAACAGCTTATTAGGAGAAGAGGTGAGCGCTACCACCAGTCTTGTCTCATGCCAACTGTTAAGCATCCTGAAACGATTCATGTGTGGGGTTGCTTCTCAGCCAAGGGAATCGCACCACTCACAGTCTTGCCTAAAAACACAGCCATGAATAAAGAATGGTACCAGAATGTCCTCCAAGAGCAACTTCTCCCAACTGTCCAAGATCAGTTTGGCGCCCAACAATGCCTTTTCCAGCATGATGGAGCACCTTGCCATAAAGCAAAGGTGATCACTAAATGGCTCATGGAACAAAACATAGAGATTTTGGGTCCATGGCCTGGAAACTCCCCAGATCTTAATCCCATTGAGAACTTGTGGGCAATCATCAAGAGACGGGTGGACAAACAAAAACCAACAAATTCTGGCAAAATGCAAGCATTGCTTATGCAAGAATGGACAGCGATCAGTCAGGATTTGCTCCAGAAGATGATTGAGAGCTGCCAGGGAGAATTGCAGAGGTCCTGAAGAAGAAGGGTCAACACTGCAAATATTGACTTGCTGCATTAACTCATTCTAACTGTCAATAGAACCTTTTGGTCTCATAATATGATTGCAATTATATTTCTGTATGTGATGTAAACATCAGACAAACACAATTAAAAACCAGAGGGCAACAGATCATGTGAAAAAATAATTTTCGTGTCATTCTCAAAAAATTTGGCCATGACTGTAGGTGGGGTACACAGTCTCAAACAACATCTTAAATCCTGATTTTTGGATATCTTCATATATACTCCTAATAGTTCATAATCTTGTCCTTAACACACACACTGACACTGCAGGAGCTGAAAGCTTACACAATGTCACTGTCTGAGGGTCGCCTTCTTATCCTCTTGTTGCTGCACAGGATTGCACAGCAGGACAGGGGACAAAAGCATGCTGTAACACTATGTAAGTCGAGCTCTTGCAGTGTCAGTGTGTGCATGTGAAGGAAGGTGCTGGCCCCGGGCTTCACGGGTGCCACACTTCTTCACCAAGGGGAATCTGTGTGCGAATGGGACTTTGGGTAGGGTGTGACTCGCCCACCCCAGGGCTATGGGACACCCGGTGCCGGGCCGGACTAGTCCGGGGGTAGTCAGTCGTGGCGGGGCCCGACTCCGTGACCCTGGCAGGGTCAACTAATATGGCTTCAGTGGGGGTGGTGATTAATAATAAAGTTTTTAGGTTATTCGTGACGCCACCTGTGGTTTGCGGCTTTTAAGCCGCCGCTGCTGTATGGGGCCTCCGGGGCTGGTGGAATGGCAGCTTGGATGGTCCTGCTCCCCACAGGTGGAGTGGTACCCCGGGGCAACCGTTGGTGCTTGTTAGAGTCTATGATGGTTTTGTGTGAATGATACGGTGCAGGGCCGACAGGGCAGTGAAAGAAACAGACACAAACAGTAGTCTCTTTACCTTCTTTTCTTTTACTTGGCAAAACAGTCCAGTCCTGGGAGACCGTCACAGGTGATGAAGGGGATCTGGTCGGCCTGGAAGTAACTGGGGTGATATTCTTGGCCAGTCGAGTATTGAGGCCTACTCCCTGTTCTTCCTTCACTTCTACAGGACCCTGCACTTTGAATTTAGCAATGGCTCTCTTGTTGCTGGGACCGGTGGTTCGTCCCTTTCTCCTAGGATAGGCTGCGCAGGCCGTCTCTGATGCTCCCCTGCGGGGGGTCCACACCGGGCCCTGGTGATGCAGCTGTACCTTCGGATGGTTTTGGGGGCCAGGAGACTTGCAGTCCTCCTGCCCTTCGGATTCGGCTACCAGGAAAGGGTTTTACACCCTGGCAACCATAGACTCCGATGTCTAAATCTTCTTCTGTGCCTCTTTACAGCTCTTGCTTTCCTAGGTTGAGCTAACCTAGCTCCAACCCCAGCTCACAAGACTGCACTACTCCACGTCCTCTCTCTCCAAACTTCCCTAACAGACTGAACACTAACTCCTCCCTCAGGTCAGACTTTAGGAAGTGCTCCCTGGAACTCCAGGTGTAGAGCTCCCTCTGCTGGCCTGAGAGAGGAACGGCGTTGGATGTTGGTACTTACTGGCCAATGGATCTCCCAATTACCTCCAGGCTCAGCATTAACCCTTTGGAGGGGCAATGCCGTTGTGGCAATCAGATCCTGGGGCACCACAGGTGCATGACACTTACTGGTTTCTTCAGGCCAGTGTCCATCACCGGCTTTCAATAGTCATAGATAGGAACACACACTACACCAGTGCTCATCAGAAACGTTCACTTATATTCTTCACACCATTATGACAGACATGGCCTTCCTTACCTTCCTTCCTCTCAGTGTGGGGTTCTACTTCTCAACCTGTTCCCCTCCGCTGTCTTGGATATCATCCTCAAGCTTTGGGGTCTGTGTCTCTGTCCCTTTAATTCCATTCACCTTTGTCCATTTGTTTCTAGCAGGACGACTCTCTAAGCCCGCCAGTGAGAGCTGTAGGCTCCGGATCTCTCGTGGTTCCACAGTGTTCTCTGACTGACCCTAGCACCGAGACCATGTTTTCTCACACTTGAACTCTATTCTAGACTGGCTCCTCTTGAGACCTCCCAACCAATCTCTTTCCAGCATCTCTAAGTTCTCCTTTAACCCTACCTCTTCCATCTCAGCCCAACCACTAAGTGGCACCTTTGGTGACTGTCCCGCTCTACTGTACCTGGAACCTGCACCCAGCGAGCAGCATAACATATTAACAATTGGTATAACACATAAAATACATGACATAAACAGTACAGGGGCAAGTCCAACATGTACACATGCTCTCATCTCCCTGACTTAGCTATGTGGCATGGCGCATTATCCTTTTCAGCTTTGCCCAACACCTGGTCATCTAATGGTTAGACGGAGACCTGGAGAGGCGTACAAGCCACAGTGTCTTGCACCCACTGTGAAATTTGGTGGAGGATCGGTGATGATCGGGGGATGCTTCAGAAAGGCTGGAATTGGGCAGATTAAACTTTGCGAAGGACGTATGAATCAAGCCGCATACAAGGTTATCCTGGAAAAACAGTTTCTTCCTTCTGCTCAGGCAATGTTCTCCAACTCTGAGGACTGTTTTTTCCAGCAGGACAATGCACCATGCCACACAGCTAGGTCAATCAATGTGTGGATGAAGGACCACCACATCAAAACCCTGCCATGGCCAGCCCAATCTCCAGACCTGAACCCCATTGAAAACCTCTGGAATGTAACCAAGAGGAAGATGGATAGTCACAAGCCATCAAACAAAGAAGAACTACTTACATTTTTGCATCAGGAGTGGCATAAGGTCACCCAAAAGCAATGTGACAGACTGGTGGAAAGCAGCCAAGATGCGGGAAAGCTGGGATTAATATCATGGTTATTCCACAAAATATTGATTTCTGAATCTTCCTGATAAAACATTATTAGTATTGTTGTTTCTAAATGATTATGAACTTGTTTTCTTTGCATTATTTGAGGTGTGAAAGCAATGCATTGTTGTTATTTTGACCATTTCTCATTTTCAGAAAATAAATACAAAATTTATTGCTTGGAAATTCGGAGACGTTGTCAGTAGTTTATAGAATAAAAGAACAATTTACATTTTACTCAAAAATTTACCTATAAAGAGGAAATTTTCCAGAGGTCTCTTATTTTTTGCCAGAGCTGTACATGTATAGTTTGTACTGCACTTTATGGATTTTGCGGCAAAATTGGTGATGTGACCTCCTACTGGATGATTATTACCATGGCCTTGGAGGAGTAGAATATGCCTAAATTTTTAGTGCAGTTGGCTTTAATACTATCTAAGTGTGTCACGGATGTGTCATGGGTGACAGACAGTCATGTGGTTTCTGGCCATCGAAGGTCACAGTGTTTGGCTGGGCACAATGCTTCCTGACTTTCCAATGTTCCTGCTGTCAGTATTCATTGGTATAGGTAGCATTCTTGCTGGATTAATCTCTCCCCCTTTTGGACCAAGCAGGAGCTCACCTTCTACCCAGCTGTTGATTATCAGTATTCTCCTGATATTTAAATACCCTTTCCTTTCTTTTGACGGTGCTGGTGATATTTTCAGTTCCTTCACGCCGAGGTTGCAAGCAGGTGGCTTGTACTCCTCTGTGGTATCATTGCTGGAAGCTCTGTTGAACTCCTGCCTGAGTCATCTGTGGATAAGTAGTTCATGCTTTTCCCCTGTGTGTCCTCCTTGTGTCTGTAGTGTTTAGTGGGGTTGACGAAGAGCTCATCCCATCTGTTCCCTATTTAGGCCCCAGCACTAGGGATATCTATCATGATTCTGTAGCGGTGCTCTGCTCTCCTCCACCGCCGTCAGTCATAGTTCCTGTTTTACAGTGCACGTCTCTGGCTCCCGTAAGTGTCTGACCTGATCTTATCCTGCTACCTAGTTCCGCTGTTCCCCTTCCATTTCCTTACCTACTGACTTGATTCCCTGACTCCCTGACCTTGGCTTGTTCCCTGACATAGGCTCTGCTCACTCCCTTGTACTTACGTGTCCACTCTGTTTATCGACCCTGGCTCGTGCCCTGACTCCGGCTCTGCTTGATCCCTTGTACTTACGTGACCTCTCTGTTTACTGACCCCAGCTCGTCCCCTGACTCCGGCTCTGCTCGATCCCTTGTACTTATATGACCTCTCTGTTTACTGACCCCGGCTTGTCCCCTGACTCCAGCTCTTCTCGATCTCTTGTGCTTACGTGACCTCTCTGTTTACTGACTCTGGCTCGTCCCCTGACTCCGGCTCTGCTCGATCCCTTGTACTTACGTGACCTCTCTGTTTACTGACTCTGGCTCATCCCCTGACAATGGCTCTGCTCGCTCCTTTTGTTATTTACGTTATCTCCTGGCTTTTGACCTGTGGCTTGTTTGACTGCCCCTCATTAGGTGTGTCTAGCGACACCCAGTGTACAGACCTGGCAGATCCACTCCACTTGTATGCTGTAACGCTTGCCTGGATCCACAGACTCAGACGGGCTGTAATGGACAGGCTAGAGGGAAGCCACTCACCAAGCAGGACCCTCACAACCCTGAAACCCTTTAACCCCTATACAGGGATTTGGAATTACACAGGGCCCTGGAGATCACATCCTGTGGAAGGCTGCAGTCTGAGAGAGTAGTCGTCAGGCAGGGTCAAACCAGGAATTGCGGAACAGGGACAGAATCGTCAGACAAGGACATAATCAGAAAACGTAGCAGTGGTCAAAACCGGATCGGGCAGCGAGGTACAAAAACAGCAGGCAGGAGGGTAGTCAGGAAACAAGCGGTAATTAGCACATGAAATCACAGAACAGGACAGGAGCCAAAATATCAGAACTATCTCTGGCAGAGGTCAGCAGACAGGAGGGGCATTAAAAAGGGTGTGGTGTCTTCCCATAGGCTGTAGCTGAATGATGGCACTTCAGCTGGTAGACACCCACCACCTACAATCAGCCAGTGGTACTGCAGATCCCCAGGAAACCCAGACCAGTGGATTAGCGTAGCCTGCTTCCACCGGCGCCGCTGGCATCGACTCCTCTCCCATCATCAGCACTATCCATGGCAGGAACACTGCGTCGCCTGGCGATCAGAGTATAAGTCGATGGAGCAGACTCCGGTGGTGACGTAACATGTGTCTGGCGACACCTAGTGGTTTGATGTCTTATTACACCTGGGTTCTCGTCATCACAATACCTAGGGTCAGGTATCCTGCTCGGCTCATAGGTGTGGAACCTATCTAGGGTGGTGAGGACCCCAGGGACCAGCAGCAGGTTCGGTCAGGGGTCACCATCTTCCCTCTCTCTAGACACAGGATTTCCATTCCCTTCCCTTTCGCCGTGCACTTGATATTTCCCCGTACCTAGCATGACAATGTGTAGCAGAGGCCGTGCGTACATTGTGAGGGCTCATCTGCTCGTTGCAGTCTCCTAAACTTTGGCTTCGATGTTGTTCGGCTTGACTTGTTTATTTTGTACAGTTAAGTTTGCAGTGAATCATAAGCTTCATCACTGGGGCAGAGCTATCGCTGGTGACACAAATATGTGTCAGGCTGTAGGAGTGAAATCCTCTGACTCATCCCTATAGAACTGATAAAAATACTGGCTGCCTAAGGCCAAAACTTTTCACAGTCACATCTCCTCAGCGTTGCCGTTCCTGCTACATCTATTAATAAGAGTGCACAGAGCATGACCTTATACCGCAATCTCCGATCCATACCGCGCAGGAATATGGACGATCCAAATCTGAGCAGAGGAGCAGTAATATCTGCACACAGAAGACTCCAGAGATGAGCTTTCAAGGAATAATCGAAGCTTGGCTCCACGGCTTCTCCCATAAGTTCAGCACCCGGGGGCAATGGGATAGCAGCTGGATATAAACCCCTCCGTGGGTAGGGATGCATGCCCCGGGGCCCAGTGTCTTTGTGCTGAGGATGGTGGTTGCAGGGGCCGGAGCGCCCGGTCAGACCGGGGGATGCTGGTGTACTCACAGTCAAATGAATCACACAAGTCCAACGGTAAACCAAAGTGCCAGTGGCCGGCCGCTGTGGCCGGGTGTATTCTGGTCCCTCACCCAGGGGGATGGTCTGGGTCACTTTCCTCTGCACTATTTTTAGTTCTCTCCAGACTGCTCAGTATGGAACATGGGAGTCCGCTCCCAGAACTACTGGTGGGAGCCTTGCCCGCAGACGCTGACCCGTGGGATCTAAAAGTGCCCTGGCGGATGCCCTATCCCCCGCGGTGGGCTGCCGGTCTGCTTTTGGGACTTTGGGTGGGACAGGACCTATAATCCTGTCCTCAATTGGTTAATTAACAAAGTCGGTGGTTCCTATCTCTGCTTCAGGGTCCATGTACCCCCTCTGTGCATGGTTTACGGGTCGATTCTCAGGTGTCGGTACCGGCGGGCTCCTACCCTGTCCCGGTCTACCACGGATCTCCAGCAGCCGTCTTCCCGTCTCCTGACATACATGGACCACCGTCTGCCACCTAGCCAGTACGCTGGGGCTCCAACCCCAATGCAGCTACTTCGAGCTCCACTCCACTCAACTCCACTCAACTCAACTTTTACCGCCCCGGATTCTCTAGACCCCTAGGTGGGCGTTTTCCTTCCGCCTGGTCCCGCCCACTGGTATGCCTTTCCTACCCCGGGAGGGGTGACTAGGATTTTGTCAGCTCGGTGTAACCCTGTGAGGGAAGGTGTTATGTGGGGGCCTATTTTGTGTGTAACCACCTGGCGGCACCAGGGCATCACATGAACAAGTCCTTGCACTGTAGGGTTGTGTTCACACGCCTTCGCAATTTCCGGGCGATTTTTTTATTTTTCGTTTTTGTTTTTTACCACCCCTTCTTCTGAGAGCCATAACTTTTTATTTTTCAGTCAATATCATTATAAAAGGGCTTGTTTTTTGTGGGACAAGTTGCACTTTTGAACGACACCATCCATTCTGCACCATACTATACTGGAAAATGGAAAAACAATCACAAGTGTGGTAAAATTGCAGAAAAAGGGGAATTCCACAATGTTTTTTTTGTTTTTTTTTAGTTACAGTGTTCACTATTTGGTAAAATTAACATGGCATTATGATTCCCCAGGTCAGTGCGAGTTCGAAGATACCAAACATATATAATTTTACTTTTAACTAAGTGGTGAAAGAAAATGCAGGTGTGCCGCCCTTGCAGCGGATCGAACCACTCGGGATCCGGGGTGTTCTCTTGTGGCTCGAGGGTCTCCGGACCCGTGGGCTTGGGGGCCACTCTAAGTGTAAAAAGTAGGAAACTATTTACAGGGAAGTTGTAGTTCGTGACGCCACCCGTGGTGTATGTGTCGCCCTGGGCAAGCCAGGGGTCACAGGTCACAACACCACCACACCCCACACTCCAGGTAGGCACATCACAGCTAACCAGAAATCCTTGTTGCCTTCCTCCAGAGGCTGATGATTCACACCAGGGGGCGGGCCAGGCGGTTGGCTCCGCCCACCAAGGAGATCACAGCTCTGGAGGCAGGAAGTACCAGGCAGTCTAGTCAGGGAGGAGGAAGTGGAAGGAGTGGAGGAGTAGCCCAGGCAGGGCTAAAGTAAACAGCAAGTGGAAAGTGAAGGAAAGAAAAGTGGAAAAGGAGGAAAGCAAGAAGTGGTGACAGAGCAGAGAGTGTGCAAAGCCTGAAGGGTCCAGCTTTGTGGAGGGCCAGAACAGTAAGGTCAGCGACGGCGGTGACTGTCTGGAGGGGGACCGTTTGGAAGTTCCTGGAAGGACCCCGTTGGCTGTGTGCCCGGTGGTCTGGAGCAGTGTTCCGAAGGACAGTCAGCACCAGGGCACGGGCCTCTCGGACCCCGGCAAGGCTAGGAGTCGCCAAATTTGCCGAATCCGTCAGTGAAGGGGACGTAGATCCCCCAGCAACCAAGTCCCGATTGACGGCAACAGCCCAACCTGAAGCAGAGAGACACCGCCACCGCCAAGGCACCAGTTTCTCAGGGCCAGCGCCTGCGGGCAAAGTGTAGAGCTCCTCCGGCCCAGATTGCAGTCGGGGAGCGGGTAACCGGAGGGAATCCACTGCTACCATCAGTCAAACTTAGGTGCAAGGAAGAGGGACATCACCGTCACCTGCCGGGGAAGCAAAGCAGCCGTCTGTGGGACCGTCCTACCAGCCGTTTGGTTTACCGTACAAACTGTGTCACGTCTCAGGCTGAGTGAGTACCACAGTGCCGCAAGGCACAGCGCTGTCCCCGCGTCCCTGCGCCCACCAAGCCCTGCACCTCCCAAGCCAACACCGGGCCCCGGGATCACCAACCCCTACCCACGGAGGGGCAACACAACACCTGGCTGCTCCCCATCACCATCCCCGGGATCCCCGCATTAAGCAGCGGTGGTGCTACACATCACCACAACCGTGGGTGGCGTCACGGACATTATCCCAACATCCCAAACCCCCCCTTTCACTCACGGGCGAGGAGTGCCGCTCGAGGAAAACCCCCGGGATCCGGCCTACGGCTCGAGCCACCACTGAGCAGCCGGACCCGAGCAGAAGGGGTGAGCGCGGTGTGCTGACACCCTCCTCCCCGCCCGCGACAACTTGGCGTCACGAACAGGATCTTACCGCTCTGCCGTTAGGTAGAGGTGCGCCTTGTTACCGCCGGAGGTATCCGGCAGGAAAATTGCAGAAGCCGCCATCTTTGGCGCGAAAAGTTCCCGCTCGAGCGTCTTCTCGAGCAGTAGAGGCGCGAAGGCCAAAACCCCGCCCCGAGAGAGGAGGGGCCGGAAAGAGCTAAGGGGGACGGAAACAAGATGTCTGCGCCCGACGGAGCCGCTGGAGGAGCGGTGGTCGCAGCCGCAGCGGCACCCGCGGATGGGAATGGACCTGCCCAGGTCCCGGCCGTACCGGCGGGAGGTGCCGTGGCCCCCACGCTCGCTCAGGTCATGCCGTTTTCCTTGCCCTATGCGCCCGGAGCTGCCTGGCTACCGCAGTATGACGGGAAACCGGATGCCCTACCGGCCTTCCGGAAAAAGCTTAACCCGTTGCTAGAGCTGTACCCCCTGACTGATAAGCAACGTGCAGCGATAGTGCTAGGCCAGTTAACCGGTGCGGCGGAGCAGGAAGCGGAGACCTGGGCCGAGGGGGACCGGCTCTCTGTAGCCACCATCTTTGAGAAGCTACAGACTGCCTTTGAGACCCGGACTGAAGCTGAGCTGAGGATGCAGTTTTACCAGTGCCGGCAACGAGCTGGGGATAGCATTCGGGACTATGCTCTACGTCTGCAGACCGCCCTCCGCACGCTGAAGCGGGTGAACCCTATTAATGAGGCGGATAGCAACAAGATGTTAGTGGAGCAATTTGCGCAGGGGATGAGGTCCCCTGAGGATCGTAAACAACTCCGGCTGTGGGCCCTGGAACACCCTGATGTGGACTTTGCTGTGTTAAAGGAGCGGGCCACTAAAGCACTACAGCCTCCAGCAACCGAAGTTCTGGAACCCGCCCCGTGGCCCGTCGAGACGGCTCCCGTTATGGCGGCCCCAGCCAAATCTACCTCTCCAACACCTGCAGCCCCGAGCAGCACAGTGGAAGAACTGGCAGCCCAGGTCCGTCGCATGGACGGAGACCTTGCCAAAATCCTGGCTGCCCTACAACCTCTGACCAGACCTCAGCCTCCGGCGCAGATACAGCTTGCTGACAGTCCCGAGGACGTTCCCTGGATGCAGCGGAGAAATGCCGACAACCCGCGGAGCAGACCCCCAATCTGCTACAAGTGCCGTAAGCCGGGTCATTACTACCGACAGTGCCCGTTAAACGAGCAACCCCTGGGGCCCCGGGCCAATCCTCAGGAGTAGAACATCGTGGCCCCCCGGACTGGCGGGACCGATATATCGGGGCCCGCCCTATCATCCCCGTGGCTGTGGACGGCATACCAGTGATGGCTCTCTTGGACACTGGATCACAGGTAACTACCATACCGTACACGTTGTACCAGCGGTACTGGGCCGTAGACGAACTGGCGCCCCCAGACAATAGTATAACATTGATTGCCGCTAATGGACTCCCATTGACCCAGGTGGGGTATAAACAAGTGGCTATGACAGTGGGGCAAGCCGAACTGCAACACCAGGGTATGATTGTGATCATGAATGAGCCCAGTGATCATAACCCGAAAATAGTGCTGGGAACCAATGTGATGGAGCACTGCATGGCTGATGTGTTAACCCTATTACAACAGCTAGCCGCCACAGCAGCAGGGAGCCGGCAGAGGGCTGTGCAGCGTGAGATCCGAGCCCTGATGTACCGCCAGCATGTAAGCTCAACAGGAGGGGAGATTGGTGGAGTAAGAGTGATGGATGTTGCTCCATTGACTGTGCCCCCTAGGAGTGAGATGATGATCTGGTGTAGGGCAGCAGTAGGGCCTCAGGGGCGTGACTACCCTGCGATGATGGAGCCCATGCCTTCTGAGCACTGGCCCACTGTGATGGCCGCCCGAGGGGTGGTGGATGTGAAGAAAGGGAGAGTGCCTGTGAGAGTGCTGAACTGTGGAGAGGAAGAAGTCAGGCTTCCCCGGTATGCCACCATTGCCAAGCTGCTCACCCTGGACCCTCACACTATCCATGAAGCCAGTCCATCCACACCTCCACCTACCATCAGCACTTCCCCACCCCAGGGGGAGATAAAGGAGTGGCATCAACAGCTACACGTAGGCACTGATGATACCCCTACACATCACAGGGCAGGGGTACACAGGGTGGTGCAGGAGTACGAACAGGTTTTCAGTAAGCACCCCCTAGACTTTGGGCAGATCAAGGGGGTCCAACACCACATTCCCACAGGTGAACATCCCCCTATCAAAGAGAGGTACAGGCCTATTCCCCCTGCACATTACCAGTGTGCCAAGGATATGTTGAGGAATATGAAGGAGGCAGGGGTTATTCGGGACAGCTGTAGTCCCTGGGCCGCTCCGTTGGTACTGGTTAAGAAGAAGGATGGTACCATGCGGATGTGTGTGGACTACCGGAAGATCAACCAGATAACCCATAAAGATGCCTATCCATTACCTCGTATTGAAGAGTCTTTGGCTGCACTGAGAACTGCAAACTACTTCTCGACCCTTGACCTCACCAGCGGATACTGGCAAGTGGCCGTGGCCCCCGAGGACCGGGAGAAGACCACCTTCACCACCCCAATGGGGCTCTGCGAATTCAATAGCATGCCGTTTGGGCTGTGCAATGCCCCCGGGACCTTCCAACGGTTGATGGAGTGCTGTCTGGGACATTTAAACTTCGAGACCGTCCTGCTGTATTTGGATGATGTGATTGTTTATTCCCAGACGTATGAAGCCCATCTGGAACACCTGGCCGAGGTGTTCGCGTCCCTTGCCAAGTTCGGGATGAAGTTGAAGCCCTCAAAATGCCATCTGCTGAAACCCAGGGTGCAGTATCTAGGGCATGTGGTGAGTGCGGATGGTGTCGCCCCCGACCCTGAGAAGATCACTGCCATCCAGAGCTGGCCGAGACCAACTACCGTGAGGGAAGTAAGGCAGTTTCTGGGTCTGGTGGGGTACTATCGGCGCTTTATAAAGGAGTACACGAAGATGGCTGCCCCCATGCAAGATCTCCTCGTGGGACAGACCAAAGGTGGTAGACCCATTGGAGCCCCACTGTCGTGGGAGGACAAGCATGAGGAGTCCTTTTGCCAGTTGAAGGCGGCCTTGACCGGAGAAGAGGTCCTGGCGTACCCTGACTATGGGCGCCCGTTCATCCTCCACACGGACGCCAGTAACGTGGGGCTAGGAGCGGTCCTATCCCAGGTCCAGGATGGAAAGGAGAAGGTGATTGCCTACGCCAGCCGAAAACTCCGGCCGACCGAAAGGAACCCCGAGAACTATAGCTCCTTCAAGCTCGAGCTATTGGCGTTGGTGTGGGCTATCACGGAGCGGTTCCGCCATTACTTGGCGGCGGCAAAATTCACCGCGTTTACGGACAACAATCCGCTGACTCACCTGAACACGGCCAAGTTGGGCGCGCTGGAGCAGCGGTGGGTAGCCCGGCTAGCCAACTATGATTTCACCATAAAGTACCGAGCTGGTCGTGTCAACATAAATGCTGATGCACTCTCCCGGATGCCCCATTTGTCAGAAGAGGGGTGCGAGGATGACGACCTCGAGGAGATCGAGTTGCCTGCGTTTCACCAGCCGCCTACTGAGAGGGTACAAGTATGTCAGCAAAGGGTGGATCTGGACCCGCGGCCCAGTCAAGAGTGGCAGGACGCCCAGGACCAAGCACCGGCTGTCCGCCTTGTCAAGACTCTGGTGGAACAAGGTGCTATGGGAATAGACCCTGCCGCTCCAGCCGAAGCCCAACGCTTGTGGAAAGAACGGAAACGGCTTTACCTACACCAAGGGAGGCTGTACCGTGAGCTGATCAACCCGAAGACCCATGAGAAAATATGCCAGTTAATCGTTCCTCAAGCTGATGTCGCTACTGTCCTACAGGCATACCATGATGGTGCTGGCCACTTCGGGTGGAAGAAGCTGGAGATGCTGTTGAGGGAGCGGTTCTATTGGAGTGGGATGCGTGAATCGGTGGAAGCCTGGTGCCGAGAGTGCGGTCCTTGTACGCTGAGGAGAAAGGACGAGGCTAGCCAGAGGGCACCGTTACATCCCATAGTCACCCATCAGCCGCTGGAGCTGGTTGCCCTAGACCATGTCAAGCTCACCCCTAGCAGAAGTGGGTACACCTACGCATTGACCATGGTAGACCACTACTCAAGATTTATGGTGGTAGTCCCTGTTAAGGACCTGACTGGTCGAACCGCTGCTCGAGCGTTCCAGGCTTATTTTTGCCGACCCCATGGGTACCCCGAGAAGGTGCTGACTGACCAAGGCCCGGCTTTTGAAGCAGAAGTGTTTCACGAATTCTGTCAGTTGTATGGCTGCAAGAAGATCCGGACCACTCCATACCACGCCCAAACCAACGGCATGTGCGAGAAAATGAACCACTTGGTCCTGGGGCTCCTCAAGACGCTACCGCTGGAAGAACGGAACATGTGGCCGGAAAAGTTGCCCGACTTGGTCGACATGTACAATAATATCCCGTCCAGCTCGACGAAGTGCACCCCAGCGTATCTGATGAGGGCTCGGCCTGGCCGCCTGCCGGTGGATCTGGAGATGGGGTTGGAGGCCCCGGAAGCACTCCCTTCAACGGCAGAGTGGGAAAGTCGGAGGAGGGCACAGTACCGGCAAATCCAGGAGTATGTGGAGAAAAACCTCAATCGAAGTCGAGAACAGCAAGAGCACCGGTTCAATCAGAAGGCGCCCGCAGGTCCTTTCCAGCCAGGAGATGTGGTGCTGAAACGGAAGAGAAAAGCCCACAAGCTGGATGATCAGTGGGAGCAAGTCCCTTACGTCATACAACCCACAGAATGGGGAGATGGGAAGACCTACCAGATCAGTCGTGACCAAGGGGGCACCCTGGCCACCGTTTCCCGGGACCATCTAAAAAAATGCCCCCAGCGTTGAAGGCAGAGGCTGAAGTACCGGTTCCTCCACCCGTGGAGAAGGCAGCAGAGGTAATCCACACTGTAATGGGTGACTTCCCAGCAAACTGGCCTACACAGAACGGCGCGGTGATTCTTCCAGTAATACTGTTCCCACAACCCGTGGATGAAAAAGTAGTGGAAGCGGTTAACCGTGGGCCAGAACCAGTGCCAGTGCCCAGGGATGAACCTGTACCCAGCCCCCCTACACCTCCGCCTGCTCCACACTATAGCAGGGAGGAGGAACCGATTGTTCCCTCTACCCCACTGTCTAGCAACACTGACACCGGGCCCCGAAGGTCCACCCGTTTCAACCTAGGTAGACCCCCACTTAGGTACAGGGAGACCGTTCTATCAGTAAAAGGGGTCCGCAAATGTGAAGGAGTTGTTGTTTGTTTGAAAAGTTTTGAAAGTTGAAAATGATAAGTGAAAATGATCCGAAGTTCACCTGATTCACCGTGTGATTTGCAACCGGCTGGAGCCGGCACCGTTGTCCACGTGGGGACCGTTTAAAAATTGCATGGGAACTATCCATGGACAAGCCCGTGAACTTGCAGGGCAACCACAGACGTTAGTGGCTTGTAAATATGTTGGTTACCGTTACCGTTTTCCGCAGTGCCGCCTCCGGAGAGGCAGGTTGGAGGGAGGGCCCTGAGCAGAGCAGGCCAGGGCCCAGCCGCCAAAGGAACCGGTGGCTACCCTCTGGAGGGAAGGACAGATCACGCTCGGGTACCGTGTGCTGGACTGTGGGTCAAGGGGTGCTGCCTGGGTTTTAGGGGCAGCATCAGGGCCAGGTTACTTGGGTGGGAGAGAGCGGAAACCGTAACCGTAAACCATTGAAACGTTAAAAGTAAATGTGCCTCCCGTCTTGGGAAGAAGTTATTAAAAATGTTATTCATGTTATGCTTAACCTTGTTACCCCTTTTTCAGAAAAATAAAACCGGTGTAGGACGGCAGCCCGCGGACGGTCTGCATTTTGCTAAGGGGGAATGTGTCGCCCTGGGCAAGCCAGGGGTCACAGGTCACAACACCACCACACCCCACACTCCAGGTAGGCACATCACAGCTAACCAGAAATACTTGTTGCCTTCCTCCAGAGGCTGATGATTCACACCAGGGGGCGGGCCAGGCGGTTGGCTCCGCCCACCAAGGAGATCACAGTTCTGGAGGCAGGAAGTACCAGGCAGTCTAGTCAGGGAGGAGGAAGTGGAAGGAGTGGAGGAGTAGCCCAGGCAGGGCTAAAGTAAACAGCAAGTGGAAAGTGAAGGAAAGAAAAGTGGAAAAGGAGGAAAGCAAGAAGTGGTGACAGAGCAGAGAGTGTGCAAAGCCTGAAGGGTCCAGCTTTGTGGAGGGCCAGAACAGCAAGGTCAGCGACGGCGGTGACTGTCTGGAGGGGGACCGTTTGGAAGTTCCTGGAAGGACCCCGTTGGCTGTGTGCCCGGTGGTCTGGAGCAGTGTTCCGAAGGACAGTCAGCACCAGGGCACGGGCCTCTCGGACCCCGGCAAGGCTAGGAGTCGCCAAATTTGCCGAATCCGTCAGTGAAGGGGACGTAGATCCCCCAGCAACCAAGTCCCGATTGACGGCAACAGCTCAACCTGAAGCAGAGAGACACCGCCACTGCCAAGGCACCAGTTTCTCAGGGCCAGCGCCTGAGGGCAAAGTGTAGAGCTCCTCCGGCCCAGATTGCAGTCGGGGAGCGGGTAACCGGAGGGAATCCACCGCTACCATCAGTCAAACTTAGGTGCAAGGAAGAGGGACATCACCGTCACCTGCCGGGGAAGCAAAGCAGCCGTCTGTGGGACCGTCCTACCAGCCGTTTGGTTTACCGTACAAACTGTGTCACTTCTCAGGCTGAGTGAGTACCACAGTGCCGCAAGGCACAGCGCTGTCCCCGCGTCCCTGCGCCCACAAAGCCCTGCACCTCCCAAGCCAACACCGGGCCCCGGGATCACCAACCCCTACCCACGGAGGGGCAACACAACACCTGGCTGCTCCCCATCACCATCCCCGGGATCCCCGCATTAAGCAGCGGTGGTGCTACACATCACCACAACCGTGGGTGGCGTCACGGACATTATCCCAACATCCCAAACCCCCCCTTTCATTCACGGGCGAGGAGTGCCGCTCGAGGAAAACCCCCGGGATCCGGCCTACGGCTCGAGCCACCACTGAGCAGCCGGACCCGAGCAGAAGGGGTGAGCGCGGTGTGCTGACACCCTCCTCCCCGCCCGCGACATGTACAGTAAGGAAGGGGATACCGCCGCTGCCGATGGGAGTACCCGGGGTGATGGAATGGGGCAGCAAGGTGTCGTTGCCTTCCACGGGTAGGGGGAAGGCCCCGGGACTCGGTGTGATGCTGTGGGATGAGGGGTCACTCAGGTACTCAGTCATTAAGCAGACGCTGACAATCAGGTAAACCAAATCTCTGTCTGCCGCTGTCTCTCAGAGGGGAGCACCTCCGGGTCCCGTCCACTACAGTGTTGCCTGGTGATCCGTGACCTGCCTCCTGGCACAAAGTTAAACTTCAACGTTGTGGCCCAGTAGTCTGAAATTTGCCGGGCCTCGCTCCCCACTGTGGCTAAGTGTGGGATCCTGTTCTCAGCTCTGCTTGTTTGGAAGGCCCTATCCCCCTCATCGCGCTAGTGCCACGATTCTGGAGCAAGTGGGAACAGATCATAAAGGCTCTGTTCTCCTCAGGTTAATTGCTGGGTTGCCTGAAGCTTCTCCCCGACTTAGAGTCTGTGTACCCCACCGTGCCTTTGGTTCCGGACCAGTGACAGTGCTAGGCTGTTGACCGTCCTCCTTAACAGGTCCAGGCACCTAGCCGCAATTCCCTGCGACTGGGGGTCCGACTCCTCTAGGTTCAGACCACCGTCTGCAACCTAGACAGCTTCTACTGGGAGACACCACTCCCAACCTCCTCTGAGCTCCTCACAGCTTGAGGGGTACTTCACTCCACTCCTCTCACTGACCAACTACTAACTGACTACACTACTCACCTCCCCCTCCTTGACCCCCAAGTGGGCGACCCTATTCCGCTCAAGCCGTCCACTTGTGTATCTGGTGGGTGTGGTGCAGTGTGTATCTAGGATTTGATTTGCTGTTGGAGGCAACACTATAAGATAGGGACCCAGAACCATGAGGGACTTGGAATACTGCATGGAAGGGCAGTTTGTGCAGTTCCCTGTGACGACCTGATAGTCCAGGGGCGTCACACAGTAATTTGTCAAAAATGACTTGAGCTTTTGTGTCGACAGGGGTCAAGGGGATACCCAGAACCGGGCCAAGGGGTCGCTTCTGGAAAGGGGATCACGGTGTCGTGACCTGGTCTATGATCCCTGGTTCCACAATAAAAAGGGGGTTATGTACGTGACGCCACCCGTGGAATGTGATTGTCGCGGGCGGAGGAGGGGACGCTGCGCGCTCCCACTGCTCGGGTCCGGCTGCTGCTGCTGCTCGGTGGTGGCTCGAGCGGTAGGCCGGATCCCGGGGACTCGAGCGGCGTTCCTTGCCCGTGAGTAAAAAGGGGAATGGTTTTGGGGATTGATTGTCCGTGACGCCACCCATGGTTGTGGTGAGATTGGTGACACCACCGCTGCTCTGGACGAGGATCCCGGGAGCGATGACAGGGAGCAGCTTGGATGTTGGTTCTCCCCTCCGTGGATAGGGGGATTGGTTGTCCCGGGGCCCGGTGAGGGGGTAGGGATGTTTGGCAGGCGGGCTACGGGGCCTGGTGAGGTGCAGGGTCGCGGGGGCAGCGCTGTGCCGCACGGCATGGTGGTACTCACTCAGCCAGTAACGAATACACAGTCTCCGGTAAAACAAATGGCTGGATGGACGGGTCCCACAGACGGCTGCGGTGTTTCTCCTCCCGGCAGGTTGATGGTGACTGCCTTTTCCTGCACCTGTGTAGTGTGTACGGTTCCAATGGGTTCCCACCGGTAACCCGCTCCCCAGCTTGAATGGGTGCTGAAGGAGCCCATTTTTTCCCGCAGGCTCTGGCCCTGGGAACTGTAGCCTTGGTGGTGGCTGTGTTTCCCTTTCACGGTTTGAGCTGTCGCCTTCAATCGGGTCTTGGCTGCTGGGAAACCCCGGAGGTTCCCTTCGCTAACGGATTTGACAAATTCAACGGCGACTCCTAGCCTTGTCGGGGTCTGTAAGCCCTGCCGGATGGTGCTGGCTTCTCTTTGTTCACCAGTCCAGTACTGCCGGGCCACCGCCCGTCCACGGTCCTTACGGCTCACTCTAATCTGCCTCTCCTGCAGACGGTCACCACTGTCTGCCAACCTTGCTGTACCGTCCGGGCCACACACCCGGACCGCCTTCAGTCTGCTCCTCTACCACTTTATTTCCTTTCACTTCCATTTCAAACTCTATATCTCTGCTTTTCCCGCCTCCAGGACTGTGAACTCCTCGGTGGGCGGGACCAACCACCTGGCCCACCCCCTGGTGTGGACATCAGCCCCTGGAGGAAGGCAACAAGGATTTTATGTTTGGCTTTGGTATGCCTAACCGGGGTGTGGGGTGTGTTGGTGTAGTACCTGTGACAACCTGGCTTGTCCAGGGCGCCACATGATCAGAGATGAACATCGCTGCTGCAGAACCTCCAGGGGTGATGGATGGCAGCTTGAGATGGGATGGCTCCCCACGGGTAGAGCCTTCTCCCCGGGGCAGTGTGATAGTCTATGGGGAGGTGCAGGACACGAGCACAATAAACAGGCAGACTCACGGTTCTGCAGTTTCTTTGTCCTTTACTGATGATAGTATTCAGCAGAGTACTGTCCACGGAGTCTGTGAAGGATTCAGGGTTTTTCCCACCCAGCCGGGACGTTTTGGCTCCCTTTTCTGCACTGTGCTTGTGTGGCTCTGCTGCTGTGTAAACTAGGCAGCTGGCCCTGTTCTCCTCCCGGGTACCGACCTGACAGACAACTCGAGTCCTCACTTGTATGTTCCTGAACTCGGCGGTGTTGCTGTGTCTGTGGTACAGGTGAAGAATGTGGAATCTTCACTTCTCCGGTGTTAGCTGTGCGGTGTGTAATCTGCACAGCCTCGGATCCAGCATCCGTTCTGTGCACTCCCCTGGGGTGAGTTCAGCAATACTCTTTCTTCCAGGTATGTTCCTCTGTTTTATCTGTCTCCTTTCCTCAGACCCTCGGCTTAGGCCTGGAATTGGTCAGCAGACCCTGTGGCGAGCTTGAGCCAGCTCCAACCTGCAGATCCTTCTTCCTCAGTCCTCCCACGAACTGAACTGCACTCTCTGCACTGAACTGACTGAACTGAATAAACTGACCACTTCTTCTCCACACCAGAATATACAGGGAAGCAGCTTGGTCTCCCCCTTCTGGCCAGGAGGTGCTAGTGTTGTGTGGGGAGTTAACCCTTTGTGTTGTTTCTGTGGCATATGAACCCTGGGGTGCTACACTTTTGTCACCATTTTCCAAGACCCGTAGCATTTTCATTTCTTGGCATCTGAGAGTCAGTGATGGCTATTTTTTGCGTCTTGAGCTGATGTTTTTAGTTATACCAATTTTGCATAAATGCGATGTTTTGATCACATGTTATTCTATTTTAATGCAATGTTGAAGCGACCAAAACAACGTATTTCTGGCGTTTTTGATTTTTTTCTCGTTTTGATAGATCGGGAATTTCTGAACCGATACCAAATATGTGTATTTTTTATTGTTTTAATTTCAGTGGGGCAAAAAGGGGGTGAGTTGAACTTTTAGGTTTTTGTTTGGTTTTCTCAAAACATTTTTTATCGATTTTACTAGTCCCTTTAGGAGACTTTATGCCTGTACAGTCCAATTCATATTTTGACTGGTGGAGGTGCCGGTTGTCGGACCCTGCCTAATCAGACTTTGATGACCTATCGTAAGGATAGGCCATCAATGTTAAAGTAATGGACAACCTCTTTAAGGTTTGACCCGCAACAGACTGCAGGGGCAGACACAATAGACTGCAGGGGCAGACAGAGTTAATGTTGGGACTGGCACACCCTGGGAGGGGTCAAGTAAAGGAAAAGGTGACAGTTCCTGCTAGACAGTGTAGTTGGGAGTAGTAGCTGAGCGTGACCTTGTGTGAAGAATATTGGACGAATAGTCTGTTGCCTGTTGAGGTTGTATGCGTTGGGTGACTTGTTGCAGGAGGAGAGAGACTGGACTGGAGATGGCGTGAACCCTGATAGTGGGTTGGGTACGAATGAGAACATTAAGAGGGATAAAGATCGACTTTTGGATGGAGTGGCCTCAGGTAATTGGAACCATAGTGCAGTCAGAGCCAGGTCCTTTTTAACAGTAATGGAATTGGGTGAAGTTTACTGGCGTGTGAGCATAGTCCATGACCCGAGGGGGATTTCCATAGACCACCAGGACTGAATAATAAAACCAGTATAGAGACTGGATGTGGAACCACTGTAGGAAAGGGGACTGTCACTGCTGTACTGGTGTGTTGGATTGGGTTGCACAGGGACTTTCTCTAACAATATATGCTGAAACTGAAGCATACCGGAAGTGTTTTGCCCGCTATTTCCTATGTAAAGTTGTAAGTGAAGAAGTGTTAAAACTGTCTAGTAAAGAACTGTTGCGGAAAAAGAACTCTTTTTCTATCTAAGTGCTTGTTAGTTCTGATCAACCGAGAACAGCGGTCTGCACCTTCACACTGTGCCTGGTTAGGAGTCGCCTCCATCCGGAAGAAAACGGATCCTGATGGTCCATAGGTCCTTCTAAGAGGGGAAGGTACTGTCACACGGAGGTTTTTACAAACATCGTCAACCGTCACGGCGAGGTCAGGATCAGTGGAGACTACAGATTCTAGTGCTCTGCCTGCTAACTTCGTTAATGTCTGTGATCAGTGCAGGTAGACTCGTGCATTGATCCACAGACTTGTAGTTCATAGGCAAGCTAGCAAGAGTTAAGGGCGCTTTACACACTACAATATATCTTACGATGTGTCGGCGGGGTCACGTCGTAAGTGACGCACATCCGGCATCGTAAGTTACATTGTAGCATGTAACAGCTACGTGCGATTGCGATTGAACGGTAAAACGTTCATCGCACGCACGTCATTCATTTCCTAAATATTGAACGTCAGGTTGTTCATCGTACCCGGGGTAGCGCACATCGCAGTGTGTGACACCCCGGGAACAATTAACAGATCTTACCTACGTCCTGCGGCTCCCGCCGGCAATGCGGAAGGAAGGAGGTGGGCGGGATGTTTACGTCCCGCTCATCTCCACCCCTTCGCTTCTATTGGCCGGCTGCCGCGTGACATCGATGTGACGCCGAACGTCCCTCCCACTCCAGGAAGTGGATGTTCACCGCCCACATCGAGGTCATATGGACGGGTAAGTACGTGTGATGGGGGGTTATTCGTTTGTGCGACACGTTTAACAAATTGAACGTGCCTCACATACGATGGGGGCGGGTACGATCACATACGATATTGTATGCTTGATCGTATGGTGTAAAGCAGGCTTAACTCTGCTGGACTGCTTCTTAGTCTCTTTTGATCACATGCTATGGGGGAGCCAGTAACATTTATTCTCCTCCTATATATGCTGACTGGACAATTCCATTAATGCCAGCTAGAGCTTCTCTATACTGGTCTGGTGAGGTTTTGTGGTCTGGATTTACTGGTGGTTGTAGTACTTGATTTCTGTAAGTGATTGTGGTGTTAACCCTTGTTGTCCTTTTGTTGCTGCCTTTCTTCTCTTGTTTTTCTCCTTAGTCTCTTACTGTTTGTTCCTGTGAGCTTGCATTGTGACTGAGTTTTGTTTTTTTCCTGTCTGTCTTTATCTGTGTTGCCATCACACTCCTGCCCCTTCCTTCCCTGAGGGAAAAACATATTAGCTGTGGTCAGGAGAATAGTAAGGCATGGGACACTAGTGGTAATTTGAAGGTTAGGGATAGCCAAGGGTTCCCTAGTGTGAGGGATAGCCCCCTGTTCCTTGTCATCCTACAGTCACAGGGGTACTCATATTTTTCCAACTGGCATGGCACTAACATGATGCAGTTTGGCAATTTTATTTTCTCAGACACCGCTATCAATGAACTGGATTATGCTATTTCTCTTTTCTTGGGAAATCTTCTCAATGGCTGCTCCTCGATTCTGTTCCCTAACTTATGTAGTAAACTTGATTCTTCTCCTCTACCCATTTAATAAGCTCGGTTCTGTTACTGTATCTGTGTAGTAAACTTGGTTCTATTCCTGTATCTGTGTAGTAAGCTTGGTTCTGTTCCTGTATCTGTGTAGTAAGCTCAGTTCTGTTTCTGTATCTGTGTAGTAAGCTCGGTTCTGTTTCTATATCTGTGTAGTAAGCTCAGTTCTGTTCCTGTATCTGTATAGTAAGCTCGGTTCTGTTTCTATATCTGTGTAGTAAGCTCAGTTCTGTTCCTGTATCTGTGTAGTAAGCTCGGTTCTGTTTCTATATCTGTGTAGTAAGCTCAGTTCTGTTCCTGTATCTGTATAGTAAGCTTGGTTCTGTTTCTATATCTGTGTAGTAAGCTCAGTTCTGTTCCTGTATTTGTGTAGTAAGCTCAGTTCTGTTCCTGTATGTGTGTAGTAAGCTCAGTTATTTTCCTCTATCTGTATAGTAATATCAGTTCTGTTCTTGTATCTGTGTAGTAAGCTCAGTTCTGTTCTTGTATCTGTGTAGTAAGCTCAGTTCTGTTCTTGTATCTGTGTAGTAAGCTCAGTTCTGTTCCTGTATCTGTGTAGTAAGCTCAGTTCTGTTCCTGTATGTGTGTAGTAAGCTCAGTTATTTTCCTCTATCTGTGTAGTAATATCAGTTCTGTTCCTGTATCTGTGTAGTAAGCTCAGTTCTGTTCTTGTATCTGTGTAGTAAGCTCAGTTCTGTTCCTGTATCTGTGTAGTAAGCTCAGTTCTGTTCCTGTATCTGTGTAGTAAGCTCAGTTCCATTCTTCTATATCCTGTATTTGTGTACCAGTCACCATTATTTTCAAAGCCAGCTATCTCAGCTGTTTTATTGCAGTAGCCTGAGATAAGCAGGCTAAAGAAGGGCCTCTAAAACTTGTGGGCCAGTGCACTCTATTTACCCTCCAGACTAAAATCTGCCAGGCAGACCCTGACTTACCTATAACTTTCCATCTCCCTGTTCCAATAATAACTTGTTGGAGTCGCCTTTATTGCGTGTTGCATTCCTGGTGCCTGTGTTGCAACTACATGAACTTATAACAAGAGATATAGCAGTCATGTGCTACGAATGAAATAATAAAGGTCCAAAAATATTCCAAAAATAGAATTTTAAAGAACGATGTTTTTGCTAAAAAAGCCGAACCCACTAGTGCATAAGAACGTCAGTCTGATCGGAGGGTATAGATTTGGAAGTTTTGCAATCTCAGTGATGACATTGCAGGTTATAAATCAATGTACGTCTCCGCAGAGAGCATGCATTTGGAGGTGCACATAATTACTGGTTCGTTGGCATTCGCATCCTCGATAGGCTTTCTCCAGCATCATGACATACACAGAGATAGCGCCACAGCTTCTAGATCCTGCAAAGCTCAGCACGAATCTCGTCTGCCCAGCTGGAGAGTGTTTTAAATGGGACACTAGAGAAACATAGGCTTGCCGAATAAAAAATGGTAGCAGCTCTTCTGGCCAAAAAATGTTGTAGAATTGGCCAAATGTGACTGTTTGCTTATGGAAGTACATCTGCTGCTATTCCCGGATAAAACCTCTTAAAGCTGATTTTTTTTAAGAGCTAGGATTCCGCAGACACGGGTAAGTAGAACATTAGAAATGAAAAAGGTCATTCTGTGCTCAAAGGCGCCCCCTGTGGTTGGCTGGCAAGTCATGGTATTGAAGCCAATGCCTAAATAGTCAGAACGCCAGGAAAAATTGTCTCGGGGGTGTTGGATGAAGGTAAACTTCTCACTTCACACATCTCTAATTTGCCTTGGCTCTCTGTAATTTTTGAGAATTTATCATTCTTCTAAAACCCTCATGGATCTTTTGGGCTGGAGTTTTATGGCAATTCCCATATTTAATATATTTTTATATCTTTAGGAACTTGGATCCTCTCCCCATGATCCTGAGAACAAAGGGAAAAAATTTTTGTTTTGGGTAAAGTGGATGATACACAGTTTTACAAACTTCCCTGACTTTCATAGTGGCGTCGGGTTCTGTTCAGACTACAGATTCTGACACTCCGCCTTATAACTTCTCTGATGCCTATAATCAGCCAGGCTGACTTGGCTGTCGACCAATAGATTGGTAGATCAAAGGCAGGCTAGCAAGAGTTAATCTCTGCTGGTCTGCTTGTGAGTCTCCTTTGATCACATGTTGTCGAGAAGCCAATCACATCTGCCCCCTCCTATATATCTTGGCTAGATCCTTCCTTCTATGCCAGCTACAGTTTATCTTAGCTGGTCTGGTGAGGTGCTGTGATCCAGACTGTGATGCTAGACACTACGAGCAGTATCAATAGAAGGGTAATCAGACAAGCCAGGATTATAAGCCAGAAGGTAACGTATTAGATTCAGGGAGCAGACAGACGTGGTCAGGAAGAGGTCGGAGGTCAGAAGCCAGAAGGTAACGTATAAGGTTCAGGTAGCAGACAGACATGTGGTCAGGAAGAGGTCCAAACACAGAAGCTGGAAAATAACGTATAAGGTTCAGGAAGGAGACACAGACGTGGTCAAGAAGAGGTCCGTGGTCAGAAGCCAGAAGGTAACGTATTAGATTCAGGGAGCAGACATACATGTGGTCAGGAAGAGGTTGGAGGTCAGAAGCCAGAAGGTAACGTATAAGGTTCAGGTAGCAGACAGACATGTGGTCAGGAAGAAGTCCAAACACAGAAGCTGGGAGATAACATATAAGTTTCAGGGAGCAGACAGAGACATGGTCAGGAAGAGGTCCAAACACAGAAGCTGGGAAATAACGTATAAGGTTCAGGAAGGAGACAGAGACGTGGTCAAGAAGAGGTCCGTGGTCAGAAGCCAGAAGCTAACGTATTAGATTCAGGGAGCAGACATACATGTGGTCAGGAAGAGGTTGGAGGTCAGAAGCCAGAAGGTAACGTATAAGGTTCAGGTAGCAGACAGACATGTGGTCAGGAAGAAGTCCAAACACAGAAGCTGGGAGATAACATATAAGTTTCAGGGAGCAGACAGAGACATGGTCAGGAAGAGGTCCAAACACAGAAGCTGGGAAATAACGTATAAGGTTCAGGAAGGAGACAGAGACGTGGTCAAGAAGAGGTCCGTGGTCAGAAGCCAGAAGCTAACGTATTAGATTCAGGGAGCAGACAGACATGTGGTCAGGAAGAGGTTGGAGGTCAGAAGCCAGAAGGTAACGTATAAGGTTCAGGTAGCAGACAGACATGTGGTCAGGAAGAAGTCCAAACACAGAAGCTGGGAGATAACATATAAGTTTCAGGGAGCAGACAGAGACATGGTCAGGAAGAGGTCCGAGGTCAGAAGGCAGGATCAGAACACTTATGCCAGACAGGCGCCAAGAGCACACTGAGCAAACATGAAGTATGACTGGCAAAGTTAAGACAGAGCAAGCCCAGTAAAGAAATCGATCAATCACCAGGATGAGGCACATCTGTGGAGGCACCTCCCAAAACCAGCGCGGAGCCTAGTGCTGAAAGACAACCTGTCAGCAAGTGAACAAGACACATAGCAGAGCATCTGCAAATGCAAAATGTTTCGCACAGCAGAACCATGACAAAAGCATCCCAAATGCAAAACGCTCTGCACAGCGGAAGCATGACACAAACTAACTGGTGGTTGTAGTACTTTTTACTGTGTACAGTTGTGTATTTAACCCTTGCTGTCTTTTTGTTGCTACCTTCCTGCTCTTGATTTTCTCTTGAGTGTCTCATTGTTTATTCCTGTGTGTTTGGAGTCTGTCAGAGATATGGTTTTCCCCTGTCTGTCTTTATCTGTGTTTCCATCTCACTCCTGCCCCTACCTTCCCTGGTGGGTGGGGGAATCAGATTAGTTCTGGTTAAGAGCATAGCCAGGCGTGCTATGCAAGCATCTCCACCATTAGTGGTAACCCTGAGGTTAGGGATAGCCTAGGGACCTCTAAGATCATGAGGGATAGCATAGGAGACCCTGTCCCTCGCTTTCCTATAGTCAGATTGTGACAGCAAAGCAATACTGTGCAGGGAAAATCTGCAAAAAGAGCTTGTGGCCCTTTGATTCAGTTGATCGCTGTGCTCTTGGTCATGTAGGGCTATTTATGCTCAAAGGTTTATGGCCAGTTGGAGACCTTGTATTAGGAGAGGACTCACACAAGCTTCACACTTTTGTATTTCACTTTACTCTTTTTTTATAAGTCATGAGTCCTGAAGAAGGAGTTTCCAAAGATTTATTTATTTTACTTACCGTATTTTACTCACTTATATATTGCAGCTCTTTACATATCTCATCATCACTGTCCCCATTGGGACTCACAATCTAAATTCCCTATCAGTATGTCTTTTTAGTACAAGAGGAAACCGGAGGAAACCCACGCAAACACGCGGAGAACATACAAACTCCTTGCAGATGTTGACCTTGGTGGGATTTGAGGTCAGCGCTAACCACTGAGCCACCATGATCCCTGTACACATTAACACATCAGTATCACGAGTGACAGATAGTAGTGAGCTGGAGGGAAAAAAAAGCGCAATCTGGGATTTTATCCGAGAAAGATGATTAAGAAAGAAATGTTGGAAATGGGAAATGCTCACCTCGGCAGGTGTGTGAGTCACAATCAACTGGAAATGACCAAAATGACGACTGCACCAGCCCCACGAATGTAACAGCAAACACCAGGAGAAGAAGAATGGGTATGTGTGCCGCGCTGCCGTAGTCAGAGAAACATCCAGAAGTAGGTTACTACTGATTTATTACATAAATAATAAATAAAATAAATCACTATTGACCCACTCCTAGATGTTTCCCTGATTACAGCAGCGCGGCAATTATACCCATTCTTCTTCTGGTGTTTACGGGTGACAGATAGTCATGTGGTTTCTGGCAATAGAAGGTCACAGCATTTGATTGTGCTGAATGCTCCCTGACTTTCTATTGTTCCTGCTGTCAGTATTCATTGTATAGATAGTTTTTCTGCTGGATTTACATCTCTCCTCTTTCGGAGCCAGCAGGAGCTCTCCTTCCACCCAGTTGCTGATCATCAGTATTCTCTTGGTACTTAAATACCTCTTTCTTCCCTGGACTGGTGCTGGTGATATTTTCAGTTAATTCTAGCTCTGGTTGCAAGCAGGTGGCTTGCTCTCATCAGTAGTATCGTTGCTGAACTTCTGCCTTTGTCATCTGTAGATAAGTAGTTCATGCTGTTCCCTTGTGTGATCTCTTTGTGTCTTCTCTAGTGTTTAGTGGGGTTGATGAAGAGCTCATCCCACCCCTTCCCTATTTAGGTCCCAGCACTAGGGATACCTAGGGACAGGTATCTGGCTCTGCGCATAGGTGCAGAAGTCATCTAGGGTGGTGAGGGACCCCTGGGACCAGCAGTAGCAGTAGATGTGGTCAGGGGGTCACCATCTCTCCCTTCCCTAGATGCAGGGGTCCCCTTTCCTTTCACCGCCCACTTTGCTTCCCCGTACCTAGCGTGACAATCAGAAAAATGTTTTGTTTTCTTGTCAACATTATTTTGTATCTCTCATTGGCCTCCCCTCGCTTTCATTGTTTCTTGCTTTTACCTATTAAATTTAACTACTATTTTTATTGTGCATTTGTTTATCTTAATAACATTTACGAGGGGCTGCTGATAAGTCTTTGGCTTTGTGATCTTTTTTTGTTTCTATAGTAACGAATGTTACATCACACAAATGCCTTATGTGTCTAATAAATGTTTTCAAAATGTTGTGTTTGTTGCTTATGGCAACAGTGTTCTACGCACGCGGGAAAACAAAATGGCGGAGTCTAATGCGATATTCACAGCAACTGAGAGCAGAGGGGGGATACAATTCTTGTTTCTGCAAGGAAAGTCCATGGAGGATATTCATGGTGATATGTCGCAGACATTGGAGGATCAATGCCCTTCATATTCCACAGTTAAGGGTTGTCAAATATAAAATGGGCCACTTCAGCCCCAATGATTAGGAACGTCCTGGACGATCGAGAGCGGTGGTTGTTCCGGAGATCGTCGATGCTGCGCACAACCTCATACTGGAGAATCCACGAATTTCATCTAAAGCAATAACAGACATCATGGGGATTTCCCGTGAACGTGTTTGTGTCATTATCCATGAACATTTGGACATGAGGAAGCGATCTGCAAAGTGGGCCCCAAATGTTTGACAACAGATCAGAGAAGCAGCGAGTGACAACTTCCCGGTCCATTTGTCAGCGTTTCCGGACTGATAAGAACTTCCTGGATCGACTGGTCACTATGGATGAGACCTGGATTTATTTGTATGACCCTGAAAACAAGGAACAGTCAAAAGAGAGTTGGCACAACGGTTCTCCTCATCCAAAGAAGTTCAGGGTGCAAAAATCAGCCACTAAGGTGATGGCGTCTGTGTTCTGAGATAAGGAGGGTGTGCTGCTAGTGGACTACCTTCAAAAGGGTTCCACCATCAATGCAAGGTATTACATTGAACTTTTGGCCCAATTGATGGCAGCTCTAAAGGCCAAAAGGCGCGGCAAACTGTCCAAAGGAATCTTGTTCCTCCAAGACAACGCCTCTGCTCACACTGCACAAGCGACCACGGCAAAACTGGCAGAGCTGGGCTTCTAGCTGGTGACCACCCACCTTATTCACCAGATCTAGCTCCCTCCGACTATCATCTGTTTCCAAAACTGAAGGAACACCTCAAGTGTACCAAATTTCACACCATTTCTGATGCCATGGCTGCTACGGATGCCTGTTTTGAGGCGCAACCAAAATCCTTCTTTTTGCTAGGCTTACAGAACTTGGAATACTGGAGTAAGAAGTGTGTTATTATCAGTGGAGAGTATGTGGAATAAAATGTAAAGATTCATCATCCTAGCTCGTTTTTTTCTGAGTAAAGCCAAAGACTTATCAGCAGCCCCTCGTATTTGTATACTTTCTGATTAAATTAGAGTAACACTTACATGATATTTTCGGCTTGTTGTGTGCTGGCGTTTATATTGGAATTACTTTTTGGATTATAGGCTCCTTTCTCTCTTCCCAGATACATCAGACGAACCTGCCGATATTAGTGTGTGGCGCCCTGGACAAACCAGGGTCCACAGAGAACAACACCATCATACCCTACACTCCCGGTCAGGCACACTGAAGTCAGACACAAAACCCTTGTTGCCTTCCTCCAGGGGCTGATGATCACACCAGGGGGTGGGCCAGGTGGTTGGTCCCGCCCACCGAGGAGTTCACAGTCCTGGAGGCGGAAAAGGAGTCAGTGAAGCTAGGGAAGTGAAAGTGGAAGGAGGAAAGTGTAGTAGTGGAGCAACCAACTGACAGCGTCCGGGTGTGTGGCCCGGGCGGTACAGCAAGGATGGCAGACGGTGGTGACCGTCTGCAGGAGTGGCCTATCAGAGTTACTGTAAGGACTGTGGACGGGCGGTGGCCCGTCGGTACCGGACCGGTACACGAAGAGAAGTCAGCACCATCTGGCAGGGGCTTACGGACCCCGGCAAGGCTAGGAGTCGCCGTGAATTTGCCGAATCCTTTAGTGAAGGGGACCTCCTGGGTTTCCAAACAGCCAAGTCCCGACAGAAGGCAACAGTCCAACCAACAGAGGGAGACACCGCCACCGCCAAGGCAACCGTTTCTCAGGGCCAGAGCCTGCGGGCACAAAGGGGCTCCTCCAGCCCATATCCAAGCTGGGGAGCGGGTTACCGGTGGGAACCCATCGGAACCATCAACCGTACATAGGTGCAGGGAAAGGCAGTCACCATCAACCTGCCGGGAGAAACAACACCGCAGCCGTCTGTGGGACCCGTCCATCCAGCCGAATGTTTTACCGAGAACTGTGTCTTCATCATTGGGCTGAGTGAGTACCACCGTGCCGTGCGGCACAGTGCTGCCCCTGCGACCCTGCACCTCACCAGGCCCCGTAACCCGCCTGCCATCCATCCCTACCCCATCACCGGGTCCCGGGACAACCAACCCCCTACCCACGGAGGGGAGAACTAACAACAAAGCTGCTCCCTGTCACCGCTCCCGGGATCCCCGTCCAGAGCAGCGGTGGTGTCACCAATATCACCACAACCGTGGGTGGCGTCACGGACAATAAATCCCCACAATCAATCACCTTTTCACTCACGGGCGAGGAACGCCGCTCGAGTCCCCGGGATCCGGCCCACCGTTCGAGCCACCACCCAGCAGCAGCAACGGCAGCAGCAGCAGCGGCCGGACCCGAGCAGTGGGAGAGCGCAGCGTCCCCTCCTCCGCCCGCGACAGGTGCTTTCAGCTGACAGTTTAATTTGTATGGGGGCCTCCCGAGAAAATAATCGAGATGAAAAACAAAGGATCTGGCAAGTGCAATTTCAGACTATGAATTCTTTTGTTCTCAGTGTGATAAGCTGCCACCGGAGATGCCTCTGTGCCGCCCCCGTGGAAGTGTCGCTGGCGGCGGGGCGCTGCGCTCGCTAACGCTCGTGTCTGGCGCTGCTGCTGCTCAGTGGCTCGAGCGGTGGGACGGATTCGGGGACTCGAGCGGCGCTGCTCGCCCGTGAGTAAAAGGGGGATGATCGATTTGGGGAGCTTGTCCGTGACGCTGTGGCGCCCTGGGCAAGCCAGGACGTCACAAGCACTACACCAACACACCCCATACTCCCGGTCAGGCACACCGAAGTCAGACAAAAACCCTTGTTGCCTCCCTCCAGGGACTGATGCTCACACCAGGGGGTGGGCCAAGTGGTTGGTCCCGCCCACCAAGGAGTTCACAGTCCTGGAGGCGGGATAAACAGTGAGTTCAGTTTTGGAAGTGAAAGTGAGAGGAAGGAAAGTGGTAAAGGAGCAGACTGAAGTTGGCCTGGGTGTGTGGCCTGGACGGAACAGCAAGGTTGGCAGACGGTGGTGACCGTCTGCAGGAGAGGCCGATCGCAGCTAGCCGTAAGGACCGTGGACGGGCGGTGGCCCGGCGGTACCGGACCGGTACGCAAAGAGAAGCCAGCACCATCCGGCAGGGGCTTACGGACCCCGGCAAGGCTAGGAGTCGCCGTGCAATTTGCCAAATCCGTTAGCGAAGGGAACCTCCTGGGTTTCCCAGCAGCCAAGTCCCGACAGAAGGCAACAGTCCAACCGAGAGAGGGAAACACAGTCACCGCCAAGGCTACAGTTCCCAGGGCCAGAGCCTGTGGGCAAAAGGGGCTCCTTCAGCAACCTTCAAAGCTGGGGAGCAGGTTACCGGTGGGAACCCATTGGAGCCGTTTACACAACACAGGTGCAGGGAAAGGCAGTCACCATCAACCTGCCGGGAGAAACAACACCGCAGCCGTCTGTGGGACCCGTCCATCCAGCCGTTTGTTTTACCGGAGACTCTGTGTACATCATTGGCTGAGTGAGTACCACCGTGCCGTGCGGCACAGCGCTGCCCCCGTGACCTTGCACCTCACCAGGCCCCGTAAACCGCCTGCCATCCATTCCTACCCCATCACCGGGCCCCGGGACAATCTACCCCCTACCCACGGAGGGGAGAAAACAACATCCTAGCTGCTCCCTGTCATCGCTCCCGGGATCCCCATCCAGAGCAGCGGTGGTGTCACCAATCCCACCACAACTGTGGGTGGCGTCACGGACAATATCCATAAACCCCCCAAAACCATCCCCCCTTTCACTCACGGGCGAGGAGCGCCGCTCGAGTCCCCAGGATCCGGCCCACCGCTCGAGCCACCACCGAGCAGCGGCAGCCACAGCAGCAGCGGCCGGACCCGAGCAGTGGGAGAGCGCGGCATCCCCTCCTCCGCCCGCGACAACTTGGCGTCACGAACAGGATCTTACCACTCTTGCCGTCTGGTAGAAGTGCGCCTTGTGACCGCCGGAGGTGTCCGGCCGGAAAATTTGAGAAGCCGCCATCTTTGGCGCGAAGGATTCCCGCTCGAGCGTCTCCTCGAGCAGTGGAGGCGCGAAGGCCAAAACCCCGCCCCTGTAGAGGAGGAGCCAGAAAAAGACTAAGGGGGACTGATGGCGTCTGGCCGCATGTAGCCCGCGGCTATAAAAGCAGGGACCAGGACCCTGCGGCCATCTTGTTGCTGGTTCCTGGAAGAGGCCGCCAGAGCCATGTTCATGCCGTCCCGCAGCACCGTAGCCCCCGCGCCTGGAACCGCGGCGTGGGTGGAGGTCCGGACTGCTCAGCTCCAACAACAGCTGCATGTCAAGATGCAGCTCCTCCTGGAGGAGTGGGAGGCCGACATGGCGGAGGTTGTACCGACCGTGCAGAGACACGAGGAAGAGGGAGCTTCGGAAGGGAGGGTGAGTGACCCACGCCCCTGTACCCCTAGTGGGTCAGTCATCGCGGCCGAGGGACCCGGTCCACGCCCGCTCGCCCTGCTACCTCCCCCGCTACCCCTACTGGCCGCCGCGGCCCCGCCACTAGGCCCGCTACCACCCCAATCGGTAGCGGTACCCCGCACATCCGCCCAGGTGGATCGGCCTGCAGCCGGAGCCCGAGATCGACCAGAACTGCTACCGTGGAAGGTGCCAAAGTCTGAGCCGGAGGCATCTACAGAAACTTCCCCCGAGCCGCAGCCAACAAGCCGCTCCGTGCAGGAGGCCCGGCGGAAGAAGACCCCTGTACCCATCCCCCACACCTTGGCTGAGGTTGCGCCGGGTTGCCGCTGCAGGGCAGCACCCCAGGCCAAGTCACCGCGGGACCTTCCACCCAGATTGCCAGTGGTGGGCAGTGTCCAGAAGGTCTCGCGGGGCCCGACCCGTGCGCCGGAGCTCGCAGCAGCCCCGTACTGGGACAGGGAGCCAACAACGCTGGGCTCGGAGATCGCGGAAAGGGAGAGGAAGAAGGCGGAGTTGGTGGCCCGTACGATCTGGGAAAAGGAGAGCCTCCGTCAAGCGACCTTTCGCGTCCGGGGCCCACTGTATGAAGGGCAGGTGAGGCGGTTTGATGTCTGCCGGGGCTATGGGTTTATCTACGAGCCGGGCCTGGAGGCCGAAGTCTTTGTAGCCCGGCGGGATGTCAACGCCCACCTGCCGGAGGAGCACCCTGGCCGTAACTTGATGCCGGGAGACCTGGTCCAGTATATCCGGCACTGCGGGGAGAGGTGGTGGTTTGCGCTGGATGCAAAGTTGAGGGGCAGCCAAGAGGCCCGGGTGTCCACCGCGCCCCCTCCCCCAGCCGACACCGAAGAATCGGAGTAAGGGCAGCGGAGTCCCTTTGCAAGTTGTCCCCGTTGGGACCACCAAGTACCGTTTTAAAAGTTTTGAAAGAATGAAAAGTAAATGATTACCGAGAAGTTACCTGATTGACAAAACCGTGATTGAAACCGGCCGTTGCCGGCACCGTTGTCCCCGTGGGGACTGTTTTACAAGTTTTGCATAGAGACTACTACGGACAAGCCCGAGAACTGGCAGGGCAACCACAAACTTAGTGGCATGTAAATAAAATTGTTAAAGGCTTTACCGTTACCACCTCCGGAGAGGCAGATTGGAGGAAGAGCCCGCAGTGGAGTAGGCTGGGGCCCAGCCACCATGGACATGGGTCCACGCCATGGACGTGGGTCCCCTGAAAAGGACAGAACCCGCTCGGGCAATTTGTGCTGGACTGGGGTCAAGGGGTCCTGCCCATTTGCTTAGGGGCAGCATCAGGGCCAGGTTGCTTGGGTGGGAGAGAGCGGAAGCCGAAACCGTTTAGTAACGTTTAAGTACCGTGCCTCCTGATGTGGGAAGAAGTTATTATACTTGTAACATGTTTTACCGTTTATCTTTTCCAGTTTGTGAAAATAAAACCGGTGATGGACGGGCAGCCCGCGGACGGTCTGCATTTTACTAAGGGGGAATGTGGCACCCTTGGCAAGCCAGGACGTCACAAGCACTACACCAACACACCCCACACTCCCGGTCAGGCACACTGAAGTCAGACAAAAACCCTTGTTGCCTCCCTCCAGGGGCTGATGTTCACACCAGGGGGTGGGCCAGGCGGTTGGTCCCACCCACCGAGGAGTTCACAGTCCTGGAGGCGGGAAAAACAGTGAGTTCAGTTTTGGAAGTGAAAGTGAGAGGAAGGAAAGTGGTAAAGGAGCAGACTGAAGTTGGTCTGGGTGTGTGGCCCGGACGGAACAGCAAGGTTGGCAGACGGTAGTGACCGTCTGCAGGAGAGGCCGATCGCAGCTAGCCGTAAGGACCGTGGACAGGCGGTGGCCCGGCGGTACCGGACCGGTACGCAAAGAGAAGCCAGCACCATCCGGCAGGGGCTTACGGACCCCGGCAAGGCTAGGTATTTGCCAAATCTGTTAGCGAAGGGAACCTCCTGGGTTTCCCAGCAGCCAAGTCCTGACAGAAGGCAACAGTCCAACCGAGAGAGGGAAACACAGTCACCGCCAAGGCTACAGTTCCCAGGGCCAGAGCCTGCGGGCAAAAGGGGCTCCTTCAGCAACCTTCAAAGCTGGGGAGCGGGTTACCGGTGGGAACCCATTGGAGCCGTTTACACTACACAGGTGCAGGGAAAGGCAGTCACCATCAACCTGCCGGGAGAAACAACACCGCAGCCGTCTGTGGGACCCGTCCATCCAGCCGTTTGTTTTACCGGAGACTCTGTGTACATCATTGGCTGAGTGAGTACCACCGTGCCGTGCGGCACAGCGCTGCCCCCGCGACCTTGCACCTCACCAGGCCCCGTAACCTGCCTGCCATCCATCCCTACCCCATCACCGGGCCCCAGGACAATCTACCCCCTACCCACGGAGGGGAGAAAACAACATCCTAGCTGCTGCCTGTCATCGCTCCCGGGATCCCCATCCAGAGCAGCGGTGGTGTCACCAATCTCACCACAACTGTGGGTGGCGTCACGGACAATATCCATAAACCCCCCAAAACCATCCCCCCTTTCACTCACGTGCGAGGAACGCCACTCGAGTCCCCGGGATCCGGCCCACCGCTCGAGCCACCACCGGGCAGCAGCGGCAGCAGCAGCCGGACCCGAGCAGTGGGAGAGCGCAGCGTCCCCTCCTCCACCCGCGACACCGCCACCCACGGTTTGTGGTGACGGTGGCACCACTGCTGCCGGTGACAGGGATCCCGGGAGAGATGACAGGAGGCAGCGAGGATGTTATCCCCTACGTGGGTAGGGGGGTTGATGCTCCCGGGGCCCGATGGTGAGACGGGGAGGCTTGACTGGTGGGGTGCAGGGTTGCAGGGACAGCGCGGCGTGGTGCCGGACGGCACTGGTGTACTCACTCAGATAATCAATGACAGAGTCTCTGGTAAACCAAACGGCCGGATGGACGGGTCCCGCAGCCGGCTGCAGTGCTGATGTTGTGCTGTCCCCGGACGGCTGATGGTGGCTGTCTTTCCCTGCACCTGTGTACTCTGTTGACTCCGATGGTTCCCCAAACGTTAGTCCGCTCCCCGGTGTATAGGTACCGTAGGAGCCCTTTTGCCCGCAGGCGCTGGCCCTTGGATCCCTAGCCTGTGGCGGTGGCTGTATATCCTCAAGGTGTGAGCGGTTGCCTTCTAACGGGACTTGGGTTGTTAGGAAATCCCTGGGGTTCCGGTCACACTCGGTATTGGACCGTTGCTGGCGACTCCAAGCCTGGTCGGGGTCCGATGGCCCTGCCTGTGTGCTTAACTTCACTCCGGTCCCCGGTTCAGTACTGGTGGGCCACCGCCCAGCCCCGGTCCTACGGTTCTGCGGAGATCCGTAACTCCTGCAGACGGCCACCACCGTCTGCCAACCTTGCTGTAGGCACCTGGGCTCCGACCCAGACACCGCAGTAGTTTACTCCTTCCACTTTCACCTCTAAACTCAATCTATCTGCTCTCTTTTCCCGCCTCCAGGACTGTGAACTCCTCGATGGGCGGGACCAACCGCCTGGCTCCGCCCCACCTGGAGTGGACATCAGCCCCTGGAGGGAGGCAACAAGGATTTTTGTTTGACTGCTGAAACTGCCTAGGGTGGGGTGTGTGCATGTTGTTGCAGTCTGTGACCCCTGGCTAGTCCAGGGCATCACAGAAGCAGCCGAGCTGCTCGGATCCGGGTTCGCTGTGGCTCGAGGGTCTCCGGACCCGGGGGTTGTGCGGCCTCTCAAATGTAAGGGGAATATTTACAGGGGAGTTGATATGTAGTTTGTGACACCACCCATGGTATACGGTAAATTGGGGAGTACCGCCGCTGTCACTGGCAGTACCCGGGGTGATGAAGTGCGGCAGCAAGGTGTTGTAACCCTCCACGGGTAGGGGGATATCCCAGGACTCGGTGAGGGGTGCCGTGGAATGCAGGGGTCACTCTCGTACTCACTCAGTTCATAAGCAGACTCTGACAACCGGGTAAACCAAGTCTCTGGGTACCGCTGCCGCTGAGGGGAGCTCGTCCAGGTCCCGTCCCCAATACTGTTGCCTGGTGTTCCGTGACCTGCCCCCTGGCACTTAGTTTGACTTCAAATTGATGGCCTGGTAGCATGGAACTAGCCGTGCCCCGCTCCCTAATATGGCTAATTATGGGAGCTTGATCTCAAGGCTCATGCTTGGGATTTTCTGGACCGTTTTGGATTAGAAAGTCCTATCCCCCTCTTTGCGCTAATGCCCCGATTCTGGAGCAGGTGTGAAAAGATCATAAAGGCTTCGTTCTCCTCAGGTGAATTGTCGGGTTGCCTGAAGCTACTTCCCGACCTAGTGTCCGTGTACCCCGTCATGCCTTCGGTCCCGGACCAGTGATAGTGCAAGGCTGCCGGCTATCCTCCTCGACAGGTCCTTGCACCTCGCCACAATCCCCTGTGACCGGGGGTCCGACTCCTCTAGGCCCAGACCCCCATCTGCAACTTAGACAGTTCCTTCAGCAGTCACCACTCCCGACTTCCTCTGAGCTCCTCACAGCTCAAGTTCTACTTTCCAACCTCTCTCCTTCAACTCTCCTCTACACACTACTCACTACACTTCTCACCTCCCCTCCCTGACCCCCCAGGTGGGCGACTCTGTGACGCCCTGGACTAGTCAGGTCGTCCCAGGTAGTCACACACAACACCACACCCCTTCCCGATTAGGTGACATCAGTCAAACTAAAAACCTTGTCACCACCCTCCAGGTTTGATGTCCACACCAGGGGGGCGGAGCCAGGTGGTTGGCTCCGCCCACCAATGAGTTCACAGGCCTGGAGGCGGGAAAACACACTCAACAGTTCTAGTTCTAGTGAAGAGTAGTCTAGAGGAGGTGGAGAGCAGTCAAGTTCATGGGCAGTCCTGTGTCCAGGCCTGCCAAGAGACTACCGGGTGGCTGGGTCGGAGCCCAGTCACCATTGGCAAGGAGGCAGACGGTGGTGGCCGCCTGCAGGAGCTGGGATTACAGCCGGTGGAACCGTAGGAACCGGGGTCGGGCGGTGGCCCGCCAGTACCGAACCGGGGAACCGATTGGAAACCGGAGCACCAGGAGGGGTACTCAGACCCAGTACAAAGCCCTGAACCGACAGGGCCGAGTCAAATCAACTAATTGCGGACTGGACTTTAGGACCTATCCCACACAAGACCCGTTAGAAGACAACAGCCCAGCCATACAGGGTAAAGCCACCGCCAAGGCATAGAGACCCAAAGGGCCCCGTTCATCACTCCGTTTGGTTTACCAGAGACTCCAGTGTGTTGTATCAGAGTGAGTACACCAGTGCCATCAGGCACCGCACCGCAAAACTTCACCCTGCAAAGAAGTCCCGGCCCCGGCAGTCCGCCCGGCCACGGAGAAGGTGGAAGTTGCCCGGAAGAAGGCCCAGCAGGTGAGGCCCGTCGCTCCCGAACCCCAGGCCTTGGCTGAGGCAGCGCAGGGTTGCCGCTGCAGAGCAGCAATACAGGCCACGTCACTGCAGGGCTCCCCAGCCTCAAAGGTACAGGTCGTAGCTGGTACGGGGAGCTCCGGCAGGGACCGACCCTCGCGCAGCGGGAGCAGGCGGATGCTCCGTATTGGGAGCGGCAGCCGAACCAGCTGGGCCGGGAAATAGCGACCCGTGAGCAGCGAAGGGCAGAGGTGCTGGCCCACACCATCCGCGAAAAGAAGAATTTGCGGAGTGCCACCTTCCGGGTGCGGGGCCAGACCTACGAGGGCCAAATCCGCCGGTTTGACCCCCAGTGTGGATGGGGGTTCGTCTTTGAACCGGGCCTGGAGGCCGAAATCTTCGTATCCCATCGGGACGTTAACTCCCACCTCCCGATGGGTCACCCGGACCGTTACCTGCTACCCGGTGATCTGGTGACATACACCCGTCATTGCGGGGAGAGGGGCTGGTTTGCCCTCAATGTGAAGAGGAAGGAGAGCCATAATGTCCCAAGGTGGCCCCAGTACCCTCCCCCACCGTACAGCTCTGAAGTCACGGCGGAGGAAGAGTACAAAGAGGATGATCTAAAGTAAGGCAGCGGAACCCAGCTGCCCATGTGACACAGTCCCCATTGGGACCTCTACTGCCCGTCCCCATTGGGACTTTTGTTGCCCCCGTTTTTACAAAAGCCAGGCCGAGAACTGGCAGGCCACCCAAAAACTATTGGGCTTGTAAATAATACCTCCCTAAACCGGCCGTCTGGTTTCGCCGCCTCCGGAGAGGCAGACTGGAGGATGGGCCTGCGGGAAGCTGTTGGCCGAGGTCCGCCACCACTAGAACCGGTGGCCATCCTCCGAGTCAGGGGTCCCCTGGACATGGGGCCTCTGAAAGGACTGTGAAACCTGCACCCGTCCCGTTAAACATACCTGGGCCCGTTCCTGGACTGGGGAAAAGGGGTGATGCCCACTTCTTAGGGTCAGCATCAGGGCTAGGTTGTTTGGGTGGGTGACTGAGGACCCGGTTCCCGTGTTAATAAAAGTGTTTGACGTTCGTAACGTTTAAGTATGTGCCTCCCATATGGGAAGATCCAAAAAGCTAAAAATGTTGAAAGTTTGTACAAATGTTAGTATAATTGTATTATGTTCCCGTGTTTTCTCTTTTTCAGAAACAAAAAAAATAAACCGGTGATGGACAGGCTGCCCGCGGACGGTCTGCATTAAACCAATTGGGAATGTGACGCCCTGGACTAGTCAGGTCGTCCCAGGTAGTCACACACAACACCACACCCCCTCCCGATTAGGTGACTTCAGTCAAACTAAAAACCTTGTCACCACCCTCCAGGTTTGATGTCCACACCAGGGGGGCGGAGCCAGGTGGTTGGCTCCACCCACCGAGGAGTTCACAGGCCTGGAGGTGGTAAAACACACTCAACAGTTCTAGTTCTAGTGAAGAGTAGTCTAGAGGGGGTGGAGCGCAGTCAAGTTCACGGGCAGTCCTGTGTCCAGGCCTGCCAAGAGACTACCGGGTGGCTGGGTCGGAGCCCAGTCACCATTGGCAAGGAGGCAGACGGTGGTGGCCGCCTGCAGGAGCTGGGATTACAGCCGGTGGAACCGTAGGGACCGGGGTCGTTCGGTGGCCCGCCGGTACCGAACGGGGGAACCGATTGGAAACAGGAGCACCAGGAGGGGTACTCAGACCCAGTACAAAGCCCTGAACCAACAGGGCCGAGTCAAATCAACTGATTGCGGACTGGACTTTAGGACCTATCCCACACAAGACCCGTTAGAAGACAACAGCCCAACCGTACAGGGTAAAGCCACCGCCAAGGCATAGAGACCCAAAGGGCCAGCGTCTGCAGGCAAATGGGCTCCTACGGCATATACAAGTCGGGGAGCAGACTACTGGTGTCTAGGCATAGGAGTCAAACATTTACACACAGAGGTGCAGGAGAAAGGCAGAAACCACCAACCTATTCTGGGAGAAGCTGCAGCCGGCTGCGGGCCCCGTTCATCACTCCGTTTGGTTTACCAGAGACTCCAGTGTGTTGTGTCAGAGTGAGTACACCAGTGCCATCAGGCACCGCACCGCACCGCAACACTTCACCCTGCACCCCGGCCCTTGCCAACCGGGCCCCGGGACCAACATCCCCTACCCACGGAGGGGTCAACACCTAGCTGCGCCATTACACCGCTCCCGGGAGCCCCTATACCTTCACCGCAGCGGTGGTGTCTACAATCACCACAACCCGTGGGTGGCGTCACGAACTTACAATCCAAACCAAACCACCGCGGCCCCGGCCATGGAACTCCTCACCCAAGTCCCCGCGTGTAGCGCCAACTCCCTTGCAGAGCGACGTGACCCCCGGGGTCAGTGAGAGGCTCGAGCCACCACCCGCAGTACGAGTACGGATCCGAGCAGCTCGGCGGTCGCAGCCGAGCCCGCAGGGCGGTACAACTCTATTCCATCTCAAGCCGTCCACTGGTGTGTCTGGTGGGTGTGGTGCAGGGTGTATCTAGGATTTGATTTGTTGTTGGAAGCAACACCATTTAGTTAGGGACCCAGAACCAATAGGGAGGCGGAATACTGCACGGAAGGGCAGCTTGTGCAGTACCCTGTGACGACCTGATACTACTGATACTGCAGGGGCGTCACACATCCATCTCATAGACGACATACGAGGGCTCGGCAGGAGTGCTCTTATATATGAAGGAGTCGGGAGACTTTGAACCACCACTTGGCTAAAGAAATCTGTTGTGTCCAGCGTGAGAGGGATTGTGGTGGAGTAAAAACCTAGACTGAAAAAAATGGCAAAAAAAAACCAACTTAAAGGGACCCTTCCAGGCAATATTCTTGCCCTCTCAACTCCCAGGATTTCACTAGTTCAATTTTCTCATGATACCATCTTGGGAATATCCCTTTAAGAAGCGAAGATGAGGATATCATTATACAAATCTGCCTCTTATGGCACATAAGTCACAAGATTGGAGCTGCAAATGGCGATATCTTTGCTGTCTCAGCTCTGTTAGTGTCTTGGGGCACAATGGAATTGCACAGCGGAATTACAGGCTCTTTTTGGTCTGCGGTGACGTACTGATATTATCCATCTGTCACACTCCCACGTAGATATTTATCACAAAGAACACGTTGTGAACCATCCATATGTTTTTATTACCAGAATACACTTCTCTGTCACAATTTCATACATTTATGTACTGTATAGAGTACAATCTATGGGAAGGAATCTAGAAGAGAGTTTATAATAATAGATCTTTCCAAGGAGGAACATCTGATAGTCTCATACTATACCAGTAGTACCATACTATTATTCCAATATCTCGATTCCAGGGCCGCATCCTGGAGAAGAGTTTTAGCTCCAGCCACTATCTGTTTCTGGGTGGTAAGTAACTTACGATTGTCCTCTTGGCAGGATATGACTGCAGGTGTCCCGCCTGGTCATGGGTGGACCCCCTGTGAGCAACGCGACTCAGTGGGAACACCAGGTAGTGTCGCGCTAGTGGGAGGGAAGGACCCCCACCGAGCGACGCAACATGCACCAGGAAAACAATTCAATGGTAGGTCCTCACACTAGGGAGAGGGGAGCGAGGTCATCTCCTAGCACTCAGCTAAGGCTGAATCCTGAACTCCTTAACATCCCTAGACAGGTCCTTCCCCTCGTGCACCGATGATGTTCCTAGGCTGTTGCTGATCCTAAACTCGCCCTGGCTAGTGAGGGCTAGTGAGATGCTATTTTTGCTACTGCAATAAGACAACATGAGGTAGATAAGACAAACAGTTGGGGAAAGACAACGAAAAGCATTCCAAGATTTTTTCAGTAAGGAACTTTACAGCTGCAACAGAAACAACACCACAGCTACGCAGCAACAATCTCCTTCAACAATGGTCAACATAGGTATGAGCTATAGCCAACATAAGTGAGTAGCGGATATTTATAGCAGAAGGAAGTGACGGCAGCTGAGGTTACAACTACATGTTAGATGAATCTTTAACCCCTCAAGTAGTAGATGGAATTAAATATGCTCCAACTCAGGGTAAATGACAAGCAGGCATTAAAGCGGATCTGCGAACCACAATCCTCTGTGACCTTCTGATCACAGATCGCCCTGAGATCATATAATATAATGCGCCCTCCATTGTCATCCATATATATTGCACCCCCCAGGGTCCTCCATGTAATATAATGCAGCCTCCATATCTAATGCAACCCTCATAGTCCTCCATTTAGAAAAATGTACCTCGAAATATAATGCACACACAGCCCATAGTCCTAAATATAGTATAATGCACCTCCATATATAATCCACTGCCCGTAGTCCTCCATATAGTATAATGTGTGTCGCCCTGGACAAGCCAGGGGACACAGGTAACAACACACACACACCCCCACCCCCAGCAGTTCACAGCAGACATCCCCAAAGTGACCTGCTTTCTGCCTCGGGCTGACACACCAGGTGGGTGGAGTGAGGAGATGGGGACGCCCACCCAGGAGTGAGCTGACCTGAGACAGGAAACAAGCCCAGTCTAGTCCTAGGAGAGGAAGAGTGAAGGTCTGCAGAGAGGCAGACAGAGCCAGGGGCCTAGGTTGGAGCCTAGGGCCTCGCACAGAGAGTCCGGCAGACGCTAGGTGCCGTCTGCAGGGAGCCGGGGAGACAGCTGGTGGAACCGCAGGTAGCCGGGGCTGGGCAGTGGCCCATCGGTATGGAGTCGGGGAACCAGCTGGAAGCCGGAGTGCAGGAGAGGGGTGCACGTAGGTGGAAGAAAGGACTTACACCATCAAACTGGGTCAGGGGAGAAACAACAACCGCAGCCGTCTGGGGGTACCCGTCCATCCAGCCGAGTGTTTTACCGAAAAACTGTGTCAACGTCTCAGGCTGAGTGAGTACCACAGTGCCGCAAGGCACAGCGCTGCCCCCGCGTCCCTGCGCCCACCAGGCCCTGCACCTTCCACACCATCACTGGGCCCCGGGATCACCAACCCCTACCCACGGAGGGGCAACACAACACCTGGCTGCTCCGCATCACCACTCCCGGGATCCCCATATTGAGCAGCGGTGGTGCTACAAATCACCACAACCGTGGGTGGCGTCACAGACAATAAAAAATCCCCACACCCAACAACCCCACTTTCACTCACGGGCGAGGAGCGCCGCTAGAGTCCCCGGGATCCGGCTCGAGCCACCGAGCAGCAGCAGGCCGCAGCAGCCGCGGCAGCCGGACCCGAGCAGCAGTGGGAGAGCGCGGCGTCCCCTCCTCCGCCCGCGACAAATGCACAGCCTATAGTCCTTAATTTAGTATAATGCATAGCCCATAGTCATCCATGTAGTATTATGACTCACTGATTATTATTATTTTTTTTTTTTTAAATACTCACCTCTCCTTAGTGCCTCTCTGCTCCATTCTCGGCAAGTAGCATTCTGAAGCTGTGTCGTCACCGCTCTGCACAGCGAGCGAGATGAAGTGACGTCATCACATCTACTGCACTGAGTTTCAGATCTCAGATGCAGCGGGAGAATGATGACAGACGGAGCGGACAGCAGAGCGTTCCACCTTTCACCATTGCTTTCAACTGTATCAGCATCCAAAATATCGGTACAATGGAAATTGTGATGCTGGGCGGGCGGCGTCCGGTGTTGGTGCTGGCACTGAACCCCCCCTTTTCACGGTCCCCATAGTATCGGTCACCCTTTCATCACTATTTCTTGGCTCTGCTGTCATGTTTGTTACTTTGGTCTTGTTCCTGACTATGTTCTTGCCTATCCCCTCGGATACTACGCCTGTCACTTGTAATACTATTCCTTGTCCTGATTCCTGACTTTCTCCTGGCTACATTCTTGTCTTGTCGAATACTGTCAGCTTTTCTGGTAACAATCTCGAGCTCAGTTTTTGACCAAACCACAACCCTGAAATGTCTACCATTCTTGGGAATGCAAGCTCCTAAGACTCTTCCTATGTCCTTGACATTCGTTTTTTTCCCGTTTGTCTTTGACTTTACTCTCACTTTTTTTGCCATTTTGGTCACCAACGATTGTCTCATTTCAACTAAATTTCAGGCTCACAAATTTCTACTTCATCTTTCTGGCCTTGACTTAAATAATGGCTGACAAAAGTGTAGTCAGTCGTCATTATTGCCCCTCCATAATCAACTGTGGAACACTGAACAACAAGAAGGCTTCAACCATAGCAACGAGAAACCAGTTGGAGTAGAGATTAGCGCGACCATTTAACACATCTAGAGAAGTCAAACTGGTATCGTACTCATGGGGGGTCATCAGAGTTCCTGTGATTTGAATGGGAATCAGTGGGTAACGTTGGGGGTAAAGTGGAATCCTTTCCCTATCGAGGTTATGGTGCCTTATTGTCTTCTCGGGGCATCTAAAATCTTGTCTTCATGAGGAATAAACCGTCTGCCCGTTCTCCACATTTCTGGATTAGACATGAGTTAATCGATCAGACTTCTCCTCTAAGTAGTGGCTGCTTAGCAACAAAGGACATGGTGGATCCCCACAATAGCACTTTACCCTAGTCTCCTACATTAAACCTATGTTAAATAAAAGTGCTGGTATGAGTATCCACATGCCACCAACACTTCCGATACTGGCCTTGGAGGAGAAGGAAGATGGTCACCGAGACCAAGCTTTTCTACAGAGGTTACAGTAATTGCACCCAATCAAATCAGAAATGTATGGTTTCTTCACATATGGAATAACTAAAAATGGTTATGCCTTCTAGGATGAAGCTGTAAAACTCGATTCACATCTGTGTCAGAAGCTCCATCACAGATTTTGTCATACTTGATGGTGTCGATAGCATTTAAGGTTGAGCAAAAGGATTTCAGAACTCCGGTCTAGTGGTGACATCTGTAGTATTTGGCCATTGGATCAGAGGTGAAAAAGATGATTGAATAAAGTTGAACCCCCAACTAGTGCCACAATAGTAGGCCTTTGCGCTACTAAGAGGGGAGCAGTGTCACCTCCTACACTCACCTGAGGCTGATCCCTGCACTCCCTAACATCCCTATGCAAGTTCTTCTCCTCTTCGCCGATCATGTGCCTAGTCCCTGACTGGCCCTGAACTTGCCCTGGCTAGTGAGAAAGCCGGTGAGCGCACTAGTCTCACCACTACAAAAATACAACACAGGGGTATGGAGACAGACAGAGGGAAATAGACCCAAAAAGAAAAAAACACTCCAAGCTCCTACAATGCAGAAAACACCACAGATGCAATCGTCATGAACCTTCAGCATCTTCCAGAGCCTAACTCCTTCCAAAGTGGTCAGCATAAGAATAATGAGATTCTATAACCGACATCAGATGTTTAGGCACATGACTATTTATAGAGAAGGGGAGTGGTTACAAAGAGCTGCACCTGAGATTAAGGCTCCAAAGGATAGCCAGATAAGAAAGAGTCCTTAACCCCTACAGCACCAAAGGAAAGCAAGTACATTTAAATACAAGCTGCAGACCTGCGCACAATAAAGCGTTGTGACCTTCTGGTCCCAGGGAATGACACTTGGGCCCTTTAAGAGGAAGGCAGCAGTACGCATGTACGCCGTAGGAGCACTCCCGGAGGACCACGTACAGGCCCCGGTAGAGGGAAGCAGGAAGCACCCACGTGGATCATTGCGGGGACACCAGGTAATGTAATGAGAGTAAGCGGCAGTGAGCAATCCCTGCAGGGAAGGGAGCGAGGGGAGCAAGAATACCAGCGCTACAGGGACATTACATTAGTAGAGAATAACTTCTCCACAAATTAAATTTCACCGGACAATCTACATGAACAGGAAAATCCGAATTTTGCCAGATCTACTCATCTCTACCCGTGAACTCTCCTGATTAAGGACGGCGTTACACTCAACAATTTATCGTGAGATCGCATGAGCGATCGCACCCGCCCCCGTCGTTTGTGCGTCACGGGCAATTCATTGCCCGTGTCGCACAAAGTCGTTAAACCCCGGTCACACGTACTTACCTCCCTAATGACGTCGCTGTGGGTATCGAACATCCTCTTCCTGAAGGGGAAGGGACGTTCGGCATCACAGCGACGTCACACAGCGGCCGCCCAATAGAAGTGGATGGGCGGAGATGAGCGGGATGTAACATCCCGCCCACCTCCTTCTGTTGGGGCGTGGGCCAGCTTCCCCGTCGCGGGGGCTGCTCGGGGAGATCGCGCTCGGATCCGGTGCCTTCTCCTCGGTGGTTCGAGTGGGCCGGACCCGGGGCTCGAGCAGCGCTCCTCGCCCATGAGTGAAAAGGGAAGGAATTGGACTTTTTTGGGATATATGTATAGAGTTCGTGATGCCACCCACGGGTTGTGGTGATGGTGGGCACCACCGCTGCTGGTGACGGGGTTCCCGGGAGTGATGGTGGGGAGCAGCTAGGTGTTGACCCCTCCATGGGTAGGGGATGTTGGTCCCGAGGCCCGGTAGTGAGGGAGGGGGTCGGGGTGCAGAGCGCAGTGTTGCGGTGCAGCTCAGCGTGGTGGCTGAGGGCACTGGTGTACTCACTATTAAACCACACAGAGTCACTAGTAAACTAGAAACTGCCGGTGTCCGCAGCCTTCGGTACAGAAGGTGTTTGGATCCCACACACGGTACAGCAGACCCCTGCTCTTGCCCTGCAGCCAGATACCTCTTTCTCCTTCCTTGTTCTCCACTCTCTCTCTCCTCAGTTGGGAACGGGGAGCCCACTCCCCCCACCGGGTCTTCCCTTGGTGCCGGCGGGCCGCAACCCTGCCCCGGCCACCTCAGGCCCCTTCCTCACGATTCCCTTCTCTTCAGCAGCCGGGAGCTATCTCTCCCCCGGTCTGCTCTGTTCACACTCCTCACACACTCTGCTCGAGCCCCTCCTCTGCTGCTCTGTTTAGCTCCTAGACTCCGGGGGGGAGGGGGGTGGGGGTGGGAAGGGGTGTGTCTGCCTTGCTGCACCAGTGTCAGATCTGATTACCAAGGAGGATCAACCCTGTGACTCCCTGGTTTTGCCAGGGCATCACACAACCCCTTGATAAAACACAGGCCGTCCTCGGACTGCCCGGGCACCGACATTTATTAAACTGGAGCTGAAAAAAGATAAACAGGTTTACAAGTATACTTACAATAAGACAATTGTATTAACCGGAACGGGACCGGGTCCTTCCGCTTTCCCACCCAAACAACCTGAACCTTGATGCTGCCCCTAAGAAGTGGGCAGCACCTGACTCGCCCACCCCAGGGCTATGGGACACCCGGTGCCGGGCCGGACTAGTCCGGGGGTAGTCAGTGGTGGCGGGGCCCGACTCCGTGGCCCTGGTGGGTGTCAGTAAATATGGTTGGTGACTTGGGAGCAATTAAAGTATTTGTTTCGTGACGCCACCTGTGGTTTGCGGCTATTAAGCCGCCGCTGCTGTGTGAGGCCTCCGGGGTGATGATACGGCAGCAATGGTGGTACTGCTCCCCACAGGTGGAGCGGTGCCCCGGGGACACTGTTGGTGCTCGTGAAAGTCTATGGTGTTGTGTGGATAACACAGTGCAGAGCCGACAGGCAGTGAAAGAAACAGGCACAAACAGTAGTCTCTTTACCTTCTCCTCTTTTACTCGGCAGCAGTTTAGTCCAGGGAGACCGTCACAGATGGTAAAGATGGTCCGGCCGGCCTGGAAGTGCCTGGGGGTGATCTTTGGCCAGTTGAGTATGAGGCCTACTCCCTAATCTTTCTTTTCTTCTATAGGACCCTGCACTCTGAATTTACCGTGTTTCCCCGAAAGTAGGACCCCCCCGAAAGTAAGGCAGGGTGGTGGTTTCGGGGGGGTCCGCCAATGTAGGGCACCCCCCGATTGTAAGGCAGGGTAGCGGGGGTGCCCGGGGAATGTAAGGCCGCCTATGGGTGGTGGTCGCGGCGTAATGTATACCTCCTCCGGTGAATGGCCCCCGCAATCTCGCCGGCCTGCGGCGCGTCCCGGGTCAACGCTCTTCCTGCTTGATGCTGATTGGCCGATCAGCCTGTTCGTCACAGGCTCCCTGCTGGCCATCAGCTCGAGCTGTGATTGGCCAGTCAGCCGGCTCGCAGCTGATTGGCCGAATCAGCCGCGACGTCACCGCCTGCAGGCTCGCTCCCATTGGTCCAGCGTCCCCGGCGTCCCCGGCAGAAGGAAAGTAACGGTAAGTTACTCTCTCTCTGTGTGTGTACGGTATGTGTATGGGGGCTGTGTGTGTGTGTGTGTGTGTGTGTGTGTGTGTGTGTGTTTTACCGGTACGATATGTGTGTGTGTGCCGTGTGGGTCTGTACCGGTACCGTATGTGTCAGTGTGTGTGGTGGCAGAGTGGGGGGCAGAACCACTGTATGGGGAGGCTGCAGGGGGGAGGATGGGGTGGGTGGATTCCGGACTCTCAAACAATGGGGAGGCTGCAGGGGGGAGGATGGGGTGGGTGGATTCCGGACTCTCAAACAATGGGGAGGCTGCAGGGGGGAGGATGGGGTGCATGCCGGACTCTCAAACAATGGGGAGGCTGCAGGGGGGAGGATGGGGTGGGTGGATTCCGGACTCTCAAACAATGGGGAGGCTGCAGGGGGGAGGATGGGGTGCATGCCGGACTCTCAAACAATGGGGAGGCTGCAGGGGGGAGGGGGGAGGGGGAAATTGTTATTTTTTTTTTCCAATGTAAGGCCTCCCCCGAAAGTAAGGCAGGGTGGGACTTTTGGGGGTAAAATTAATGTAAGACAGGGCTTTACTTTCGGGGAAACACGGTAGCAAAGGCCCTCCTGCTGCTGGGACCAGTGGTTCGTCCCTTTTTCTGTATGGTAGACTGCGCAGGCCCTCTCTGGTGCTTCTCTGCTGGAGTCCACACCGGGCCCTTGGGATGCAGCTGTACCTTCAGATTGCTTCTGGGCCAGGGGGCTTGCAGCCCTCCTGCCCTCCGGATTCGCCTACCAGGGAAGGATTTTATACCCTGGCAACCACAGACTCCGATGTCCGAGTCTCTTCTGTGCCTCTCTGCACTTCTTGCTTCACTGGGCCAAGCTATTCCAGCTCTAGGCCCCAGTTCCACAAGGCAGCACTACTCTGCGTCTGCTCTCTTTGCTTCCTTTCTACAGACTGAACACTACTTCCTCCCTCAGGTCAGACTTAAGGAATGCTCCCTGGAATTCCAGGTTCAGAGCTCCCCCTGCTGGCCGGAGGGAGAACTGCGTTGGATGTTAACCTTACTGGCCAATAGATCTCCCAATTACCTCCAGGCTCAGCATTAACCCTTTGGGAGGGCAATACTGTTGTGGCGACCAGGTCCTGGGGCGCCACACTCCCCCTTAGTTAAATTCAGTACTCCCGGACTGTAGAAACAAACATAACATGTTAGAACATTTCATCCCATTATGGGAGGCGCATTACTTAAACGTTACAAACTTAAACACTACTATAAGGAGTCCAGTGTGGCTCCCTGCCGGGTGTCCATTACACTGCTCCATGGGGGACCCGCCGCGATCAAACCCCCAACGTAGGCTCTGGGCGTGCGTCAGAGCATTGATGACCCCACTCTATGCACGCCAGACGGGTTTTTCTTCAGGGGTGTTGAGCACACTGGTGCTAACTATGTACAATTAGAGTGTTGGCCACCCATAGTCCAGTGGCCCAATTGTCCATTTACTTAATCACCTAAAACAAAACATTACATACAAGACATTTTCACATAACTATTTACACTCTGTTAGGTATTTTACTTTCTATGTTCTATACCTTGGAGGGGGCTGTCCCCGAGTGCTACGTTGGGACCGGCGTAGCTCTGGGGTTTGTCCCTGACTACTTGGAGTGTCTGCCCCCCCGTGTTATTGGTAGGCCTAACCCTGACAGGGATGCATGTTGGTTGCCTACGGGGTCTCAGATTCGCCAAGGGTACGGCAGGTTCACCACTGGCAGGGGGTTGAGCCTCCTGTTCTACTGCTGGCGTGTCATCTTGTGTTGGAGCGGACGGTTCTTTAGGTGGATCTGGAACCTCTTCTGTTTCTGGCTCGACCAACTGCAGGAACGTCAAGACTGGTACCACTATGGCATTGTTCATTCGGGTCCAAGTTTTGGGGAATTTTCCAAGGATTGTTTGGATCATCTCTTCCTCTTTTTCTTGACTTTGGGGACTTTCTTGTACTTCTTCTACTTCTTTTTGGATTCTGCACCGTTCAGGGCACGCTTTCAGGCGGTCTCGAGAAACTGCTTGATAGGTCTTGCCTTCATCTTTGCTTATGAGGCATACCTTGCTATTGTCAAAGTTGGAGGGAATAATGGTTTAGGGTTCATTCTCCCACTGATCATCTAATTTATGCGCCCTCCGCTTTTTCTTGAGGACCTGTTCTCCAGGTGCTAAGGGAGTTGCTGGGGCTGTTTGATTGTAGTTCTGCTCTTGTCTCATATTTGCTTGGGACAGGCTCCTTTCTACGCATTCCTGGACTTTGCGGTACTGCTGTTGTCGCTCTGTATCCCAATCTTCTATCTCCTGAACCGCTTCAGGTGACACAGTCCCCATCTCAAAGTCTACAGGTAACTTGCCAGGTCTTGCTCGCATCAGGTAAGCAGGGCTGCAGTTGGTCGAATTTACTGGGATATGGTTGTACAGGTCTACCAGATCTGGTAACTTCTCTGGCCATTGGTTTCTTTCTTCCAGAGGTAGAGTCTTCAGCATATCAATAACCACATGGTTCATCTTCTCGCACAATCCATTGGTTTGGGGGTGGTACGGTGTTGTTCGGATTTTCTTACAGCCGTACATGTTACAGAACTCTTGGAACACTTCGGCCTCGAATGCAGGACCTTGATCAGTCAGTACCCTTTCCGGATAACCGTGAGGCCGACAAAAGTATGCCTGGAATGCTCTAGCTGCTGTTCTGGCTGTCTGGTCCTTCACAGGCACTACTACCAGGAAACGAGAGTAATGGTCCACAATGGTGAGGGCGTACACATAGCCTGACCGGCTTGGTGTTAACTTCACATGGTCCAGGGCCACCAACTCTAGGGGCTGCTTCGTGACAATTGGCTGTAGGGGAGACCTCTGGCTGGCATCATCCTTCCGCCTCAGGTTACACGGACCACAGTCTCGGCACCACTTCTCGATCGTCTTTCTCATGTGCACCCAGTAGAACCGATCGCGGAGTAGGGTCTCCAACTTCTTCCACCCGAAGTGTCCTGCTTTATCATGGTAAGCTGCTAGGACCATTGGAGCATCCCTCTGTGGGACCACTATCTGCCAGATGAGTTCATTAGTTCGCCAGTTGACATATCTCTTGCAGAGCTTGCCTTGGTAGGTGAACACTCGTCCCCTCTCCTTCCACAACTGCTGGGCTTCTTGTGGAGCGTCTGGACCGAGATGGGTCTCAGCTTGTGCTAGCTTTTCTTTGACCAATCGCACGGCCGGGTCACCGTTCTGGGTCTCTTCCCAATTATGGTGGAGTAATGGGTTGACCGAGACCTCGTGCTGGCTCGAGCGCTTCCCTCCTATAGCATGCTCACACTGGGAAACACCTTGGTGATGGAAAGCCGGTAACTCTATCTCTTCGAGTTCATCCAGGTCTTCTCCAGACTCGGGTAAGTGAGGCATTCTGGACAGCGCATCAGCATTGTTATTCTTCTTGCCAGCCCGGTACTTGATGGTAAAGTCGAAGTTAGACAGCCGGGCCATCCATCGCTGTTCCAACGCACCTAACTTGGCTGTTGCCAGATGTGTCAACGGATTGTTGTCCGTGAAGATGGTGAACTTGGCCGATGCCAGATAGTGCCTGAAGCGTTCAGTCACTGCCCAAACAATAGCGAGGAACTCCAGCTTGAAGGAACTGTAGTTTTCTGGATTCCTTTCTGTGGGCCGAAGCTTCCTACTGGCGTAAGCTATCACCTTCTCTCTGCCTCCCTGCACCTGGGACAGAACTGCTCCCAGTCCCACGTTGCTGGCGTCTGTATACAGTACAAACAGCTGGCTGTAGTCAGGGTAGGCCAGAATTTCTTCTCCCGTGAGAGCCCCTTTCAGCCGGACAAAAGCTGTTTCTATTTGGCTGTTCCATTCAAATGGAGGGCTCTGCTTCTTAGCCTGCTTTGGCTGGCCCACCAGGAGATCTTGAAGAGGCGCTGCTATCTTTGTGAAACCATCAATGAACCTTCGGTAGTAGCCCACCAGCCCAAGGAACTGCCGCACCTCCTTTACCGTGGTGGGTCTTGGCCAGTCCTTGATTACGGTGACTTTCTCCGGATCAGGTGCCACACCTTCTGCGCTGACCACATGACCCAGGTACTGTACCTTTGGCTTCAAGAGGTGACATTTGGACGGCTTTATCTTCAGGCCATACTCCGACAGGGACTCAAACACTTCTGCTAAGTGCCTCAGGTGATCTTCGTAGGTCTTGGAGTAGACTATGACGTCATCCAGGTACAATAGCACGGTTTCAAAATTGTGATGGCCCAAGCAGCACTCCATCAATCTCTGAAATGTCCCTGGGGCATTGCAGAGCCCGAACGGCATACAATTGAACTCGCAGAGACCCATTGGTGTCGTGAATGCAGTCTTCTCTTTGTCCGCCTCTGCCACGGGAACCTGCCAATACCCACTGGTGAGATCCAGGGTGGAGAAATAATTAGCTGATTTTAAGGCCGTTAGTGACTCTTCTATTCTGGGTAGTGGATAAGCATCTTTATGTGTAATGCGGTTAATTTGCCTGTAATCTACGCACATTCTCATTGTACCATCTTTTTTCTTTACGAGCACTAGGGGAGCTGCCCAGGGGCTACAACTATCTCTGATAACCCCAGCCTCCTTCATTTCCCGTAACATTTCTTTGGCACGCTGATACTGTGCTGGGGGTACAGGGCGGTATCTCTCTTTAATGGGATGATGATCACCCGTGGGGATTTGATGTTTAACCCCTTTTACCTGCCCAAAAATCTAGGGGGTGTTTGCTGAAGACCCGCTCGTACTCCTGTACCACCCGGTAAACCCCATGCTTTTGGTGTGAGGGGGTGGAGTCGGTGCCCACATGTAATTTTTGGCACCAGTCTTCCAGCTGTCCCTTGGAGCCATTGTCTTCCGCCTGGACGGACGGGGTCAAGGGTTCCACTGCTTTGATGGTATTGTTACTGACAGTGTACAGTTTTGCTACAGTGGCGTATCGGGGCAATTTGGCTTCCTCCTCCCCACAATTCAGGACGCGGACAGGCACTCTCCCCTTGCGGACGTCTGCTACCCCTCTGGCTATCAGGACTCCAGGCCTACTGTCTGAATACACCGGTTCTACCAAGGCCTGGTAATCCTGACCCTTGAGGCCTATTGCTGCCCGACACCATATCAACATTTCACTTCTTGGGGGTATTGCAATGGGGAGGGGGGTCACTTACCCTCACACTGCCAATTTCTCCTCCGGCCAGCTCTACCTGCTGCCTCCTCATCAGGGCTCTGATCTCCCTCTGTAGGGCACGCTGCTGCCCGGAGCTGGCACCTTCAGACGCCTGCTGCAACAAAATTATCACTTCGGCAATACAATTTTCTATCACATTTGTACCAATGGTTAGCAGTGGGTTAGATTCTCTGCGATCAATATCTACAATTATCATCCCCTGACATGGCAATTCTACCCGCCCCACTTTAATGGTTATTTCTTTATACCCAATTTGAGGTAAGGGCTGACCATTACTGGCCACAATTGTTAAATCATCATCTGGGCCATGGTCAATGTCTGAATCAGCCCAATATCTTTTGTACAGTTTATAAGGGATGGTTGTTACCTGGGACCCCGTATCCAGGAGGGCATTCAAAGGGATCCCATCCAGCACAATAGGAAGGACCGGGCGTCCTCCCACATACTTGCTGCGACTGGGGGTTGAGCCGGGCTTCCTTACACCTGGGGGTCGGCTCCTGGCCCCAGGCTTGGCCCATTTAAAGGACAGTGTCTTGCAATATGGCCCGCCTGGCTGCAGCGGCGGCAGATCGGTTGTCCCGTTGAATCATACCGGTCTGTGTCTTTTCCTCGGGTCGGCAGAATCCTCCTCTGTCGCATCCATGGGACGTCATCTGGGCTGGAGGCCAACTCGATTCTTGCAGGCGATGGGGTCACTTGTAGAGACTGTGTAAGGGGTGGACGGTCCCCTTACAAAGAGGAGTAGTTTCCCCCCCCTGAAGATACCCCATGCTGGGGTAGATAAAGTTGTAATGTTAATGTTAATGATAAATTGTGTTTATACTGTTTTAGTGGTTTCCCCTAGTGGCCGGGTGGGACGGCTGTCCCCATAGAAACAGTGCAGGAGAGAGGTGGAGCCGGCAGCTTGGGGGGAGGGAGAGAGTGTGTTGGAGGAAAAAGGTTTTGAGTCAGGAGGCAGTCGAGTCCGGGACAGGAGAGAAGGAGCAGTGGGGGCAGGGTGTGGGAGCTAAGTGAACAGCGTACGAAGAACAGAGAAAGAGAAAGTGTCCTCTATGGTGAAACAGGTTTGAGTGGGTCAGGTCTGCGGTAGCCGGAGTGGGAGCCCAGGTGAAGTAGAGTAGCCGGGCACATCCCCACAAGAGGAGACGACAAGAAAAGGTGTTCCCCCATCAGGAGTTGTGAAACGACGCTATCAGCTTACTGCCACTGTTGTGAAGATGTGTGCAATAAACGTGCCTTCTGATTCAACTGATCTTCGTCTGCAAAGTGTTTATACATCTGACAGCGTGTTCTGTACCACCACACTCTGCCCCACCAAGCCATCTCCTGTCCCAATAGTGACGGCGGAGCCGGGGGTTAGCCTGATAGAAAATGGGGCCACGACTACAACCCCCGAGGCACCCCTGGCACCCCGTTACATGTGGCGTAGTCGGCAGGATCCGGACTATTGGCGAAGGGTCCCAGTTCCATATTGGGAAGAACAAGTGGTGCCTAAGGCATTGGACCAGGCACAAGATGGCGCTAAGATGGCCGCCGTCTTCACGAACACAGTGGGTGTGCGGAAGATTGGCGCCAAAAGAAGAACCCTGAGCTGGCCGGCGAAGAAAAAGAAGTACAGAGTACGCCGTCCAAAGAGGGGAGGTGCTGGCCCTAAGATGTTGCTGAAAACATGTGAAGAGGGCGGCAGTACAGAAAAAAAGAAGAGTCGCTTATGCTGGGTCAATTTGGTGTGCGAGACTGGGGGTGGAGTGTATACAAGAGCGGGAGAAGAAGGCCCGCCTCCACCTTCCCCAGCATCTCCACTGTCCCCGGCGCCATTACAAGAAGGGCTGCAAGAAGCGCCAACTCAGAGACTGACTTCGAGTGAGATGGAGACCCAGAGAAAACAGCGAGCTGCAGTGGGCGCGCTGGTAGCAACCAGCCTGGGCAGAGGACGCCCGAAGCAGACCGCAGCCGAGGAAGGACTTAACATTAAACTACTGGCTGTGCCAGGAGGTCCGGAGCGGCCCACAAAAGTAACGTGGGTCACTTCCTGGGATGCCGCGACTGGTGAAACCTCTACTGAAGTCCGGGCCACCTACAAGGCGCAGCTACGGCCGGGAAGCGAAACCCTGGGAGCACCTCTCCAGAGCCCGGAGGTGGTTACACCAGACAAGGTGGGTCCCCCAGTCCCCACAGAAGTTCCGACCCCGGAGTTTGAAGAAGATGAGTGGGGATTCTTTTGGGAGCCGGTGAAACCGACGCCCCAGACCCGACGACAGTCTCCGCCGCCTGAAACCGACCCAGTGCAGGAGAGGTTACTAGCCGAGACCGTGGCCCGTGAGATGATGGCCGGTCCCCTCAGCGAAGAGTTTGATCGGCAATGTACCGTTGGCACTGTGGTCAAATTCAACCAGGCTGAAGGCTACGGGTTCCTTGAGGACGAAGAGACCGGGGACCATTTTTTCTACAACCGGGTTAACCTGGACACTGAGGGCTTGCCACAACGCCTTCATACTCTGTACCCAGGAGAAAAGGTGAAGTTCCGGAGAGAAGTGGGATGCCGGGGCCTCTTTGCCGTGGGAGTGACCCGGATGACCACCGAGCAAGAGGCCGCACAGTGGCAACAAGAGATTGAGTGGGAGGAGTGTCAATACCGGAGACGTGCTCAACAGAGACCGGTGCTGGCTGAGACTTGCCGGCCGAGAAATACGCTGGCGGTAACGCCCGAAGTAGTTGCCGGACCGGCATCTGAGATGGAGAGGGGGACACCGGCGGTGTTAGCGATCCACCAGAGTATGGTAACACACCCGGTGGTCGTCGTTGGTAGTCCCCGGCCGTCACGTTCAGCTACCCCATCACCCCCGTCGGGGGTTGAGGAGCCCAAACCGGAGACAGAGGAGGTAGAGCCCCCGATCAACTATGAACCGTTCCGGAGGCTGCACCGCTTGCCAGGCCAATCCCTGTCCGACTATGTGAGGGCTCAGCGGGCTAAATGGCAGCGTGCATACCACCCCGAGTGAATCATAGCGACCGGAGGTGGTGGACATACTTGTGTTAAGTACCGGAGTTATGGAGAAGAACCGGTGAAGAGTTAAAGTTGTAACCACGTTCAAGGTACCGAGCCCGGAGGGAGCCTGATGCTGAACTGTGCAAGGACTCCCCTCCGTGATGTTGACGGAAGCTTTATTGTTTGTGTTCCCTGCCTGCAAAGACCGGGAGTGCTGTGAGAGCCTCCGGGCAGAAGACCAGCCAAGACCGGGAGCGCCTGTTAACGGCCTCCGGGGAAATCTACTGCAAAGACCGGGAGCTCCCTTGGAAGGACTCCGGGCGCCGGACTTGTGCGCCCCTTGAGTGTGCCTTTGTGTGAACATTTTTAAGGTTTTTATAAAAGTGACTTTGCTGCTAAGTTTGTGTTTTGCAGGTGCGGGCCTTGCCGGGAGGCTAAGGGGCACTTTGCACACTGCGACATCGCAGGTGCGATGTCGGTGGGGTCAAATTGAAAATGACGCACTTCCGGCATCGCATGCGACATCGCAGTGTGTAAAGGCTGGATGATACGATTAACGAGCGCAAAAGCGTCGTAATCGTATCATCGGTATAGCGTCGGCGTAATTCATAATTACGCTGACGCAATGGTCCGATGTTATTCCTCGCTCCTGCGGCAGCACACATCGCTGTGTGTGAAGTCGCAGGAGCGAGGAACGTCTCCTACCGGCCTCACTGCGGCTTCCGTAGGATATGCGGAAGGAAGGAGGTGGGCAGGATGTTTACATCCTGCTCATCTCCGCCCCTCCGCTCTGATTGGCCGCCTGCCGTGTGACGTCGCAGTGACGCCGCACGACCCGCCCCCTTAACAAGGAGGCGGGTCGCCGGCCACAGGGACGTCGCACGGCAGGTGAGTGTGTGTGTGAAGCTGGCGTAGCGATAACTTTCGCTACGCCAGCTATCACCACTTATCGCTGCTGCGACGGGGGCGGGCACTATCGCACTCGGCATCGCAGCATCGGCCTGCGATGTCGTAGTGTGCAAAGCCCGCCTAAGGCAAAAAGAGGGGAGGAATGTAAGGGGTGGACGGTCCCCTTACAAAGAGGAGTAGTTTTCCCCCCCTGAAGATACCCCATGCTGGGGTAGATAAAGTTGTAATGTTAATGTTAATGATAAATTGTGTTTATACTGTTTTAGTGGTTTCCCCTAGTGGCCGGGTGGGACGGCTGTCCCCATAGAAACAGTGCAGGAGAGAGGTGGAGCCGGCAGCTTGGGGGGAGGGAGAGAGTGTGTTGGAGGAAAAAGGTTTTGAGTCAGGAGGCAGTTGAGTCCGGGACAGGAGAGAAGGAGCAGTGGGGGCAGGGTGTGGGAGCTAAGTGAACAGCGTACGAAGAACAGAGAAAGAGAAAGTGTCCTCTATGGTGAAACAGGTTTGAGTGGGTCAGGTCTGCGGTAGCCGGAGTGGGAGCCCAGGTGAAGTAGAGTAGCCGGGCACATCCCCACGAGAGGAGACGACAAGAAAAGGTGTTCCCCCATCAGGAGTTGTGAAACGACGCTATCAGCTTACTGCCACTGTTGTGAAGATGTGTGCAATAAACGTGCCTTCTGATTCAACTGATCTTCGTCTGCAAAGTCTTTATACATCTGACAGCGTGTTCTGTACCACCACACTCTGCCCCACCAAGCCATCTCCTGATCCCAATAGTGACGGCGGAGCCGGGGGTTAGCCTGATAGAAAATGGGGCCACGACTACAACCCCCGAGGCACCCCTGGCACCCCGTTACAACTGCACGGTCCTGGCAAGGGCAGCTACAGTCTTGGTCAGCTCCTGGACCTGCTGTCTGAGCTCTGCAGCGGGATCCTTATCCAGGGACTGCGCCTCAGCCCCTGCAGCGGCTCATGTTGCAGGCACCACCCCTGGGTACGTGATAGCAAGAGGCCGGAGGGGTACTGGGTCATTCGGTGTAGATTCCCTCAGTACCCGGATGGCCTGGTCCTTAAACTTTGCAAAGTCCAGAGCAGGGTTCTGCAGGACCATGATACGCAGCTGGGTCCTGTGGGCATCTGACAGGAGCCCTTCTACGAACTGCTCAGTTAGGAGTTTGTCTTCTTCACGTACACTCTCTGGGTCCACCTGTTTAATTGCTCTCAGGGCCTCCTGCAAGTTTAAGGCATAGTCCCTTATGCTGTCTGTGGCCCGTTGTTTGCACCCAAAGAATCTCATCTTTATTTTTGCTGCGGTGCGGGTGTCGAAAGTACTCTTTAACTTGGCCAGTATCTGGGTTGCTGTCCCTTTATCTGTATCAGGCCAGGACTTCACTTCACGCTGGGCCGCGCCGGCTAGCTGCCCCATTAATATGCCCACCTTCTGGCTCTCAGTCAGCGGATACACCCGGAACAAGCTGTGCAGCCTTTCTCTGAAGTCGCTCAGGGTATGTGACTCCCCGGAGTACTGCGGCAGCCATTCTGCTCCCGGGATGTACGGTATTGTGATCGGCATTACCGGCGCTACCGCGGGGGCTGGGGCGACGGCGACTGGGATTACATCGGCCGGTGCTGCTGCGTTTTGAACTACTACAGCCACCGGCTCTCCCTCGGTGTCGGACATCTTCCTCCCCCTTAGTGAACCTTGCCAGGCTCCGCTTTCTTTTTACAATCTCTTCCGGGTAGCGCGGGGTTAACGACCCTCCGCTCTGATGGCGCGCTCCCTTCGCGCTCTTTTTCGGGCACGCCCCCCTTCTTCCTGCACTCAGCGAAGCTAATGGCGGCAGTCTTCAAACAGTAAACACACAGTCTTTTCAAAGGCGCACAGTACCCGGTGGGCGCCGGGCACGAAATCCTGTTCGTGACGCCAAAGTTGACTCGCCCACCCCAGGGCTATGGGACACCCGGTGCCGGGCCGGACTAGTCCGGGGGTCGTCAGTGGTGGCGGGGCCCGACTCAGTGCCTTGGTGGGTGTCAGTAAATATGGCTGGTGACTTGGGAGCAATTAAAGTATTTGTTTCGTGACGCCACCTGTGGTTTGCGGCTATTAAGCCGCCGCTGCTGTATGGGGCCTCCGGGGTGATGATACGGCAGCAATGGTGGTACTGCTCCCCACAGGTGGAGCGGTGCCCCGGGGACACTGTTGGTGCTCGTGAAAGTCTATGGTGTTGTGTGGATAACACGGTGCAGAGCCGACAGGCAGTGAAAGAAACAGGCACAAACAGTAGTCTCTTTACCTTCTCCTCTTTTACTCGGCAGCAGTTTAGTCCAGGGAGACCGTCACAGATGTTAAAGATGGTCCGGCCGGCCTGGAAGTGCCTGGGGGTGATCTTTGGCCAGTTGAGTATGAGGCCTACTCCATAATCTTTCTTTTCTTCTATAGGACCCTGCACTCTGAATTTAGCAAAGGCCCTCCTGCTGCTGGGACCAGTGGTTCGTCCCTTTTTCTGTGTGGTAGACTGCGCAGGCCCTCTCTGGTGCTTCTCTGCTGGAGTCCACACCGGGCCCTTGGGATGCAGCTGTACCTTCAGATTGCTTCTGGGCCAGGGGGCTTGCAGCTCTCCTGCCCTCCGGATTCGGCTACCAGGGAAGGATTTTATACCCTGGCAACCACAGTCTCCGATGTCCGAGTCTCTTCTGTGCCTCTCTGCACTTCTTGCTTCACTGGGCCAAGCTATTCCAGCTCTAGGCCCCAGTTCCACAAGGCAGCACTACTCTGCGTCTGCTCTATTTGCTTCCTTTCTACAGACTGAACACTACTTCCTCCCTCAGGTCAGACTTAAGGAATGCTCCCTGGAATTCCAGGTTCAGAGCTCCCCCTGCTGGCCGGAGGGAGAACTGCGTTGGATGTTAACCTTACTGGCCAATAGATCTCCCAATTACCTCCAGGCTCAGCATTAACCCTTTGGGAGGGCAATGCTGTTGTGGTGACCAGGTCCTGGGGCGCCACACACCCCTTTTCCCCAGTCCAGGAAACGGGAATTTGGCCAGGCCACCCTCGCGGGAACGGGCACGGGGGACCCATTAACTATGGGGCTCTTCTGCCGACGCAGCCTCCTCTACCCACTTTCCCCAGTCCACCACGAGCAGCACGGGTCCCCAATGCCACCTCACTCACGGTGACACTGTCCAAAAGACCCCAGCCTCTTCCACTGCCGGCAGTGGGGTACGGTGAACTGGGCTCGGGGAAAAAACAACGACTACTCCTACAACTCCCGGCCGTCCTCCACTGGGGCTCCGACCCCAGCGACGTTCAACAAGTCGGGCCGGGTCTGTCTCCACCCTGGAACGTGGGGGGAGGGCGTTCAACAAAGAAGAACAGGTCACAGAGGAGCGGGTCCTTCAAAACTTTAAATCTGGAACTTCGGGGGTTCACTTACAGGGCATTGCTACCGTTGCGGCGGGGGGCCGCCAAAGCCGATGTTATCTGGGTTGATTGCCGCTCCCGTTGTGGCCGGGCGGACTGCCGGAGCCGACATCCTTCCTGTGGCAGGCGGGTCACCGCCAGCTGCTACACGGGGAGTCACCACCGGAGTCTCAGGGTCCGCCGCTCCTGTGACCGGAGCGGGGTCTGCAGCTTCTTCTTCCTCGCTGGCGGCTTCCCGGACGGGCGCCGCCGCTCCAGCGGTCAGCGTGAGGCCGCCATCAGGCTTGGGAGCAGACATCCTCCATCTGCTTCCCCCCCTTGGTATTTTCGGGGCACTCTCTCACTTTTCGCAGCTCCGCTCTGTTCCCAGGGGGCGGGACTTCGCCTTTGCACCCTTTTGCTCAGGGAAGATGGTGAAGGCGGGAAACTTTCGCGCCCAAAATGGCGGATCTTCAGATTTTTCAGCGGGTCGCCACTGACGGGGATCACAAGGCACACTTCTACCGGTAAGTAGACTGGCTCTATCCTGTTCGTGACGCCAAGTTGTCGGGGGCGGGGGCCAGTTTCCCCGTCGCGGGGGCTGCTCGGGGAGATTGCACTCGGATCCGGTGACTTCTCGGTGGCTCGAGTGGGCCAGACCCGGGGCTCGAGCAGCACTCCTCGCCCTCGAGTGAAAAGGGGTGGGAGTTGGATTTTTGGGATATACTGTATATATAAAGTTCGTGACACCACCCACGGGTTGTGGTGATGGTAGGCACCACCGCTGCTGGTGACGGGGTTCCCAGGAACGATGGCGCGGAGCAGCTAGGTGTTGACCCCTCCGTGGGTAGGGGCTGTTGGTCCCGGGGCCCGGTAGGAGGGAGGGGGCCGGGGTGCAGAGTGCAGTGTTGCGGTGCAGCATGGTGCGGTGCCTCAGGGCACTGGTGTACTCACTATTAAACCACACAGAGTCACTGGTAAACTAGAAACTGCGGGTGTCCGCAGCCTTCGGTACAGAGGATGTTGGGATCCCACACACGGTACAGCAGACCCCTGCTCTTGCCCTGCAGCCAGATGCCTCTTTCTCCTTCCTTGTTCTCCACTCTCTCTCTCCTCAGTCAGGAACAGGGAGCCCACTCCCCCGCAGTGATCCGGGTCTTCCCTTGGTGCCGGCGGGCCGCTACCCTGCCCCAGCCATCTCAGGCCCCTTCCTCACGATTCCCTTCTCTTCAGCAGTCGGGAGCTATCTCTCCCCCGGGGAGGGGGAGGGGGGAGGGGTGTGTCTGCCTTGCTGCACCAGTGTGGGATCTGATTACCAAGGAGGATTAACCCTGTGACTCCCTGGTTTTGCCAGGGCGTCACAGTTCCCTCCTCATTGCTAGAGGACGCAGGTAAGCTGTGTTCGTCGTTCCCGAGGTGTCACACGTAGCGATGTATGCTGCCACGGGAACGACGAACAACTGGCGCGCAAAAGGAGGAACGACATTATGGAAATGAACGACGTATCAACGAGCAACGATAAGGTGAGTATTTTTGCTCGTTAACAGTAGTTTGGAGGTGTCACACGGTACGACATCTCTAACGATGCCGGATGTGCGTCATGGAATCCGTGACCCCGACGACATATCGCACGATATATCGTACCGTGTAACGCCACCCTAATAGTCTCCTCAATGTAACGACGCATGACGTCATGGGAGCCTACTAATTAGAAGGGTACATGTACTAGGAGGTTCACAGTGCTCTCATCAAGCAGCCACTGAGTCCCAAAATGGCTGCCAGACCCAAGTCGTGCTAAACTCTTTGCCCAACTGAAACAATGCTGCATGTGTCGCGGGCGGAGGAGGGGACGCTGCGCTCACCACGCTCGGGTCTGGCGCTGCTGCTGCTCGGTGGCTCGAGCGGTGGGCCGGATCCAGGGACTCGAGCGGCGCACTTCGCCCATGAGTGAAAGGGGATGATTTCTGGGTTTGGGAAATCAGTCCGTGACGCAACCTACGGTTTGTGGTGATAATGGGACACCACCGCTGCTCTGGACGGGGATCCCGGGAGCGATGACAGGGAGCAGCTGAGGTGTTTCTCTCCCTTCCGTGGGTAGGGGGGTTTGGTGGTCCCAGGGCCCGGTGATAGCGACTGTAGGGTGGATGGCAGTAGTTGGGGAGGTGCAGGGTCACAGGGGAAGCGCAGTGCCAGACGGCACGGTGGTACTCACTCAGCCAGTAACGTACACGGAGTCTCTGGTAAAACAAACGGCTGGATGGATGGGTCCCACAGACGGCTGCGGTGGTCACTCCCGGTAGGTTGGCGGTGACTGTATCTCCCTGCACCTTTGATGTGTTTTCGGCCCCGATGGCTTCCCACCGGTGACCCGCTCCCCAGCGGTGTATTTGCCAGAGAAGCCCCTTTTGCCTGCCGGCGCTGGCCCTGGGAACTCTAGCTGTGGCGGTAGCTGTATTTCCCTTCACAGTTGAGCGGTTGCCTTCAGTCGGGTCTTTGCTGCTAGGAAACCCCAGAGGTTCCCGTCGCTGACGGATTTGACCAGTTTAACTGCGACTCCAAGCCTGGTCGGGGTCCGTAGGCCCTGCCGAATGGTGCTGGCTTCTCTTCGCTCCCCGGTCTGGTCCAGTACCGGCGGGCCACCGCCCGACCCCGGCCCTTACGGTTGTGCGTCAATCGGCCTCTCCTGCAGACGGTCACCACCGTCTGCCAACCTTGCTGTATGTGCCCGGGCAACGTACCCGGACACGGTCAGTCTGCTCCTCAACTACCACTTTCCTCCTTCCACTTCACTTTCCCTCACTGTTCTCTCTGTTCTCCTTCCTTTTCCCGCCTCCAGGACTGTGAACTCCTCGGTGGGTGGGCTCCACGCCACCTGGTGTGGACATCAGCTCCTGGAGGGAGGCAACAAGGATTTGTGTGTGACTCTGATGTTCCTAACCGGGGTGTGGGGTGTGTTGTTGCAGTACCTGTGATGACCTGGCTTGTCCAGGGCGCCACACATGCATCACTAAAGTCAAAGCAATGGACACCTTTGTGGACACCGATGGATCTCATTTTATTCATTGGGGTCTATCAGGGGTTGGTGTCCTTTCTGGCAGAGCGTCATAAACAAGAGACACCACATGTGAGCAGAGATATAGTTACGGAGGACCCGGTTTACTGGTTTATTTCTCACTTCTCATCTTCTGTAGCACTCAAAAAAAAAAAGATCATAAATAGCTCTCACTAATATATTCTGAGCCTCTCCACCTTACCCTGCCCACATATGCCTCCCACATATAAGCTGTCACCGAAAACTGCAAATCTCACAAAAACAAATTTCTCTTTCAGTGCGAAAAATGTAGATTTAGTGCATAATGTATGGGATATGGAAAAAGTCCCATAGGCAAGAGTAGGTTCTACAAGGGCTTACGTAAAGGTTAGACCTTCCACTCGCAGCACAAATGATCAAACTGAAGCTGTATCTCTTATTTGCACATGAGGAGACTCAGCTTACTGGAAAATTCAAGAAAAGAGAAAGAAGTCAGCAAGTGATAGGAAGAAAGAAGACCCAGATAGATGATAAGACCTGCAGGCTGGAAACACTCACATGGTCCACCGGGTGTCACGAGTGTGTCACGTTCGGCTGAGACCTTTGCGGTATCTGGAATCAGAAGGTCATGGCAATTGGCGGATCATAGGTTCTCTTGAGTGAAGTGGATTTAACTTCCTTTGGTACTGAAGAGGTTAAGAGTTCCTTTTGATACTGAGATTCCATTTATCTCTAATATCAGCTGCTGCACCTTTATGCCACGTCTCTTCATTATTTCAGCTCTCCCATATACCAGTGATAGTGTCACGGTTGTGTCACGGGTCACAGACAGTCATGTGGTTTCTGGCAATAGAAGATCACAGTGTTTGGCTGCGCAGAATGCTCCCTGACTTTCCATTGTTCCTGCTGTCAGTATTCATTAGACTAGGTGGTTTTCCTGCTAGGTTTGTGTCGCGGGCGGAGGGGCGCGCTCGCCACGCTCGGGTCCGGGGCTTCTGCTGCTGCTGCTCGGGGGCTCGAGCGGTGGGCCAAACCCAGGGACTCGAGCAGCGCTCCTCACCCGTGAGTAAAAAGGGATGGTTTGTTTGGGGAGATAGTTCGTGATGCCACCCACAGGACGTGGTGATGATGGCACCACTGCTGCTGGTGACGGGGATCCCGGGAGCGATAGTAGGGAGCAGCTAGGGTGTTGTCCCCCTTCGTGAGTAGGGGTTGGTGTTCCCCGGGCCCGGTGATGATGCGGGGAGGCTGAATGGCTGGGGTGCAGGGTTGCAGGGGCAGCGCGGCGCGGTGCCGGATGGCACTGTTGTACTCACTCAGACAGAAAGTCACAAAGTCTCTGGTAAACCAAACGGCCGGATGGACGGTTCCCGCAGCCGGCTGCAGTGTCTTTGCTCTCCCCGGACAGGTGATGGTGGCTGTCTTTCCCTGCACCTGTGTAGAATGTGTCGACTCCGATGGTTTCCCAACGGTAGTCCGCTCCCCGGCATATAGGTACCGTAGGAGCCCTTTTGCCCGCAGGCGCTGGCCCTTGGATCTCTAGCCTGTGGCGGTGGCTGTGTATCCTCACGGTGTGGATTGTTGCCTTCTAGCGGGACTTGGGTGTTAGGAAACCCCTGGGGTTCCGGTCACTCTCGGATTTGACCGTTGTCGGCGGCTCCAAGCCTAGTCGGGGTCCGATGGCCCTGCCTGTGTGCTTAACTTCACTCCGCTCCCCGGTTTGGTACTGGTGGGCCACCGCCCAACCCCGGTCCTACGGTTCCGCAGAGATCCGCTAACTCCTGCAGACGGCCACCACCGTCTGCCGACCTTGCTGTCAGTGCCTGGGCTCCTACCAAGGCACACACAGACGTTTTACTCCTCTCACTTTCACCTCCAAAACTCATCTGACTCCTTTTCCCGCCTCCAGGCCTGTGAACTCCTTGGTGGGTGGGGCCAACCGCCTGGCTCTTCCCCACCTGGTGTGGACATCAGCCCCTGGAGGGAGGCAACAAAAGTTTTTGGTTGACTGGTGTAACTATCCAGGGGAGGGGGTGTGTGTGGTGTTATGTCTGTGACTACCTGGCTAGTCCAGGGCGTCACATTCCCCCTTGGTGAAATGCAGACCGTCCGCGGGCTACCCGTCCATCACCGGTTTTATTTTGTTTCTGCAAAATATAAATTAATGTAAACATTCAACATAAGCATATTTTCATTCTTCCCTTACGGGAGGCTGGGTACTTTAACGGTGCAAACGGTAAACATTTTTATTAAAACGGACGGGTTCATGTTCCTCCGCTTCCCCACCCAAGCAACCTAAACCTTGGTGCTGCCCCTAAGAAAAGGGCAGCACCCCTCTTCCCCAGTCCGGAAGCAGGAACTCGGTTCCAGGTCACCCAAGTGGGAACGAGTACGGTGTCTCGCACCCGGCTGTCACTTCAGGGGACCCCACGTCCAGGGGGACCCCTGACCCCCAGAGGATGGTCACCGGTCCTGGTGGTGATCGGACCCCAGGCTGCTCCGCTGCGGGTCCCTCCTCCAATCTGCCTCTCCGGAGGCGGCAACGGAACACAGCCCACAAACTATTTACAAGACCACTAGTTCGTGGTTGGCCTGCAAGTTCTTGGCCTTGTCCATGAGCAGTTTCTCATGTGGGCTGTTTTGGGTAAACACACTGATAGTCCCAACGGGGACAACTTGTCTTACAACGGACGGCAATCCGGTGAAACTTCTTATTGATTAGTATTCATTCATTTAACTGGAACGGGTGCTGAGGGTCCCAACGGGGACAACGGTTCTTCTTTTCCTCATCTTCAAACAGCAATCCCGCTGCACAGCTGCTGTTGCTGCCGCTCCCGGTGTGGAGCACCTTCTGCTTGCTCCGGTTCAGGCGGTGTGAGGGATGGGCCCAGACAGAGTCCCTCCGTGCCGGCTACGACCGGTACCTTCGGTAATGAGGGCCCCCGCTGTGATGTGGCCTGCTCTGCCTCCTGGCAGCTGCATCCCCGCCGTGCCTCAGCCGAGGCCCGGGGTCTGGGAGCGGTCGACGGGACTTGCGGTGCTGGCCTCTGGTCGGGGATCGCCTCCGCTGCGGCCGGGCGGACTTCCGGGGCCGTCGTCATCTCCGTCGCAGCCGGGATGGAAACCGGGACGGGTGCCAGGGCGGTGACAAAGGTAAGGCCCGGGGGTCGCAGGTCTGGGCCCTCTCCCACAGACGCTGCGGGCTCCGCTACCGGTGGCAGGGGTAACGGGTCGGTCGGGGCGCTGGCCACGGGCAGGGGCAGTGAGGGAGGTGGCGTGGTGGACGGCAGCAGGCTGGGCCCCTCAGCTGCAACGGCCGTTCCCTCGGTGACGTAGGGGCATGGGTCGCTTACCCGCTCCTCGGAGACCACCTCCACTTCATATGCCCGCACGGTTGCAACCAGGCCCTTCACTTCCGACATCCACTCCACCATCATGGAATGGACTGTGGCCTGGAGCTCCTGGCACATCTTGCTGCTGGGTCCAGGAACGGGTTTCGGCATAGTCCTGGCGTCCCTGCACTCTGCAGCGCTAGTTACATGCCGCCATTCTTCACCTGTCCCCCCCTTGGTTCTTTCTAGCACTTCCCTCATCAGGGGGCGGGGCTTTGCTTTCGCGCCTTCCCTGCTCGGGGAAGACGCTCGAGCGGGAAATCTTCGCGCCAAAGATGGCGGAACTTCAAATTTTTCGTCCGGACGCAGTCGGCGGGGACTGCAAGGCACACTTCTACCAGTAGGTAGATTGGTTATATCCTGTTCGTAGACGCCAAGTTCTCGCGGGCCACGCTCGGGTCCGGGGCTTCTGCTGCTGCTGCTCGGTGGCTCGAGCGGAGGGCCGGACCCAGGGACTCGAGCAGCGCTCCTCACCCGTGAGTGAAAAGGGATGGTTTGTTTGGGGAGATAGTTCGTGACGCCACCCACGGGACATGGTGATGATGCCACCGCCCAACCCCGGTCCTACGGTTCCGCAGAGATCCGCTAACTCCTGCAGACGGCCACCACCGTCTGCCGACCTTGCTGTCAGTGCCTGGGCTCCTACCCAGGCACACGCAGATGTTTTACTCCTCTCACTTTCACCTCCAAAATTCATCTGACTCCTTTTTCCGCCTCCAGGCCTGTGAACTCCTTGGTGGGTGGGGCCAACCGCCTGGCTCCACCCCACCTAGTATGGACATCAGCCCCTGGAGGGAGTCAACAAGGGTTTTTGGTTGACTGGTGTAACTATCCAGGGGAGGCGGTGTGTGTGGTGTTATGTCTGTGACTACCTGGCTAGTCCAGGGCGTCACATTTGCAGCTCTTCCCCTTTAAGACCCAGCGGAGCCCTCCTTCCATGCAGCTGCTGATTTTCAGTATTCTCCATGCGCTTATATACTCCCATCTTGCCAGGATTAGTGCTGAGGATATTATTCAGTTCATTCAACCTCTGGTTGCAAAGCAGGTGGCTTGTACTCAGCTGCGGTGTTGTTGTTGTTACTTTGCTGAACTTCTACCTGAGACATCTGTGGATATCTGTGTTCATGCATTTTCCCCTGTGTGTCCTCCTTGTGTCTTCTTTAGTGTTTAGTGGGGTTGAAGAAGAGCTCGTCCTACCCATTCCCTATTTAGAGTCCAGCGCTAGGGATACCTAGGGGGTTAGTTATCCGGCTCGCTGCATACGTGAAGAACCTATCTAGGTAGGTGAGGGAAGCCAGAGACCAGCAATAGGTTTGGTCAGGGGTCATCATCTCCCCCTTCCCTAGACACAGGGTTTCCCTTCCCTTTCACCGTTTGGTTGGTGGCTCTCCGTACCTATACAAATAGTTCTTTTATGCTGACCTTCCCTGGAGAAGTTGTCTTTGTGAAAATCTGTGAATCTGTGTTTGTATTCCTTTTATCTTGTCTTTATGTGGTAGTAAGACAAGTGTCTTGCTGCCCAGCTCACTAGCCAGGGCTTGCCCAGGGTCCACCAGTGCTTAGGCATGTGAATATGCACTAGGAAAGGACCCATTTAAAGTCCATAGGGAGTGCAGGATTCAGCCTGAGTTAAGTGTTTAGGGGTCACCCATACCCCCTCTCCCTATGGCCAGGGCCTCCTTGTATCTGTTTCTCTTCTCTTTGCGCCGTATGCTGGACATCATCCTGCCCTGGCATGACATTAGGAGTCCCGACCAAGTTGGAGGCACTTAAAAGATCTTGCAGTGTCCATGATATATTTTCTTGCCACAGCATATCAGTTTTCTAATATCAACATATTTCTTCCACTGGTTCTTTCCCGATATTCAACGCCACTCCTTTTTTTCCCTGCAGAGTTGCTGGGTGGTGCATGCACAGTGCGCTGAGCCATTCAGAGACTCACAAATATAAAGGTTTCTTTGTCTTGTCAGTTGGGCAAAATGGGAGGGGAGTCAGTGGACCAATCTGCTACTGTAGCGCCCCACGGGGCAGGTGTTTTAACCTACTCGCTGCCGGGCCGGGGATGCAGATCCTCTGTGTTGTCACGGGGTGGCCTGGCCCGTTTCCGTACGTACAGAAAGGAGGGTGGCGGGTGGTATTTAGGAAAGTCTTTAGATGATTGTGACCCCACCTGTTGTATGCGGCCAGGTAACAGTCGCCGCTGCTGTCGCTGTCTTCTGGGGTGGATATCACTCCAGCTAGGGTAGATTTGCTTCCCGCAGGTGAAGCTAGGCCCCAGGGATATGATGACGGTGGAACGGAGTAATACGTTGGGGGTGCAGGGCTGAAAACGACGAACTGGACGACACAGGTTGGAATCTCCTTTTACCTTTTACTGGTATCCGGTGAAGTCCAGGAGTTGGTGGCCCGATCAGCCTGGAAGCAGCAGGGGGATTTCTCTATGCCCAGTGGTTATAAGCCTCCTTCTATGCGCAGGTGTAGGTCACTGTTACCTGAAGCTGCACAGCGTCCCTCTTTCTAAGTGTGTTAAGTCTTCCGTCTGACGGGTAGCGTGAGCCGGTACTGGGGCCCACTCTGTAGCAGTGACCCCGGGCTCTTTCTTGTCACTTCGCCTCCAGATTTTAGGTGGGCCAGAGGAGGTGAGCTCTTCTGCCCTCCGGCGTTACTACTGGACCGTTAGCACCCAGTAGTCTGGGACGCCGGTGTCCAGCTCTATGTAGCAGCTCTCAGACAGCGACCGTTCTCTTTGCTTTGCACTACTGTTCTGAGGTCTCACTTCCTGTTGCTCCCTAATCCCTCTTCCAGGTCAGTATGTCCAGAGAGACCCCTTCAACACAGGTTATGAGCTCCCCTTACTGGTCCGGACTTCAACACAGGTTATGAGCTCCCCCTACTGGTCCGGAGGAGGAAGTGGTGTTTCATGTTAATGTACCTGGCAGAGATATCCCCACTGCTTTCAAGCATGGCATTGTCCCCAGTGATGAGAACAACGCCATTGTGGCTCCCAGAACCACTGGGGTGCCACATTACCTCAGCACCTTTTTAAGTTTCCTTTTACATAGACCTGATTGTTTGTCTTGATTCAACCTCTTGCACTTCCACATATTTGCCGTTTTCTATTGAGATCTTGTTATGTGAAAGACCTTGTTTGCTCCATCACCTGCTCACCTTTGCTTCTGACCCAACTTTCACACACTTTGCTTCGTTTTTCTCTGGTTCTCCTTCTGGCTTTTTTTGTTACTGCATTCAGCTTGCTCGACCAGTCAGTGACTGCTGCAGGTGCTTCCAGATATTCGGCCTTCTCCACCAATGTCTGTATTCTTGTACGGGATCTGATGGAGAAGCTAAATATCTGGTAGTCCATACAGAGAAGTCTAGATCCCCATTTGGGAGTAAAGGGTAAAAATCTTGGAGCTCCATAGACTTCCTCAAACCCTGAAACAAAGAAATACTGCACAGCATCTTTGAGAGACCCTCAAGGTTGAGAAAGTCTTAGCATTGTTCCATCCCTTTCATTGATGGTAATGTTGCGATGTGAATGCACGTGTCACGCCCGATGAGCAACACAATACAGAGGGAAAAGCAAGGTCGCAATACACCAGAAGACCTTTACAGTAGGTAGAGTTCAGTAGGGTCACCTCCTAACACTCACCTGTGGCTGGTCCCTGCACTCCAGAACATACCTAGATGGGTCCTTTCCCCATGTGCCGTAACGTGTCTGGCCCTGAACTCACCCTAGCTAGTGAAGGTCAAGGAGACTCTAGTCTCACCAAAGCAATAAGACAACACGTGGTAGGTAAGACAAATAGGTGGGGAAAGACACAACAAATAACACTCCACAGCTTCTGCAGCAAGAACTTCTTAGCTGCAATAGCTTCTCCAGAGACTGGCTCCATTAAAGTGGACAGCATAGGTATGAGCTATAGCCAAGTAAGGGTAAACAACGAGTGGGCACTAAAGCGGATCTGCAATCAACAATAGGCTGTGACATTCTGATCCCAGATTCCCCTTGAGATCACATCAGGCTGTAACACACTCATGACAGGTAATTCCCCTTTAATAAATACTAGCTATAGTACCCAGCGTTGCCCGGGATAGTAATTATCTCTCTGTCTTTCTCCCAGTCCCTGTCTGTCTCTCTATCTCTCTATCTGTCTCTCTCTGTCTGTATCTCTCTCTTTGTCTTTTTGTCTGTCTTTCTCTCTGTCTCATTCCCTGTCTTTCTCTGTTTGTCTCTCTATCTCTTTCACTATCTGTCTCTCTATCTCTTTCCCTGTTTTTCTCTTTCCCTGTCTGTCCCTCTATCTCTTTCCCTGTCTGTCTCTTTCCCTGTCTGTCCTTCTATCTCTTTCCCTGTCTGTCCTTCTATCTCTTTCCCTGTCTGTCTCTTTCCCTGACTGTCTCTGTCACTGTCTGTCTCTTTGTCTGTATCTATCTCTTTGTCTGTGTCTATCTGTGTCTGTCTGTCTCTTTGTCTGTCTGTCTCTACATGTCTCTGTCTGTCTCTTTCCCTGTCTTTCTCTGTCTGTCTCTCTATCTCTTTCACTATCTGTCTCTCTATCTCTTTCCCTGTCTGTCTCTTTCCCTGTCTGTCTCTTTCCCTGTCTGTCTCTGTCACTGTCTGTCTCTTTGTCTGTATCTATCTCTTTGTCTGTGTCTATCTGTGTCTGTCTTTCTCTTTGTCTGTCTGTCTCTACATGTCTCTGTCTGTCTCTTTCCCTGTCTTTCTCTGTCTGTCTCTCTATCTCTTTCACTATCTGTCTCTCTATCTCTTTCCCTGTCTGTCTCTTTCCCTGTCTGTCTCTTTCCTTGTCTGTCTCTTTCCCTGTCTGTCTCTTTACCTCTCTGTCTCTTTCCTTGTCTGTCTTTGTCTGTCTCTTTCCCTTTCTGTCTCTTTCCCTTTCTGTCTTTTTCCCTGTCGTGTCTCTTTCCCTTCCCTGTCTCTTTGTCTGTATCTGTCTGTGTCTGTATGTCTCTTTGTCTGTCTGTGTCTGTCTGTCTGTCTCTTTCCCTGGCTGTGCATTGTGACATGCCAACATTCTTCTGAAGTTATGGCTGCATTGTGGCTCCCAGCTCCATTGACTTTAATGAAGGCAGTTTTTTGGTGGATAACTGTAAATCGTATCTATGACATTCCCTATGAGTCACATGGGGTGTCGTGCAAAATTTTGTGATTGTAAATGTGACGGTGCGGATTCCTTTAGCGGACATACACTCACACACATACATACACTCAACTTTATAGATTAGATTGGTCAATACATCTCTAGGAAGTTATTGAGTACAGCCTCTCTCCTTGAAACTAAAATGTTTAGGAGAGCTGTATGTAGGACCATATTTGTATGGCATTTTTGTGGCGCCGCTGACCTGGTCAGGCACCACTGAGTACTGCACCCATGCTGGGTGAGTACAAACAGGTAATCGCAAAGGCTGAATAGGGTGTGGACACACAGACACACTAACCAGGGCTCACACACACCTTAGAGGGGACCCCTGGGCAGACCCAGGAGGGTGCGTGGCCTCCACATCTCAGCTAGTGGTGCGGTGGAGAAGCTGGAAGGAGTTATGCAGTGGCAGTCCAAGAGAGAGGAGCAGTGGAGAAGGACACATGTCAGTCTGAAGCAGAGAGCGGGCACGCAGACACGCTAGTCAGACCCGGCAAGTGTAGTGGCTGTTTGTGGGGGAGTTCGGTTGCCACACAGTCAGCCTGAAAGACACCTCAGGAAGATGCGAGGTAGTTGAGTAGGGGGATTTTCTGGTAGACCACACACGCAGGGGAAACAGGTTCCCGAAGTAGGCTCAAGTTTAACTACCTACTAAACCTGCCAGTGAGGGCACTCTAGGTGTCTCACCAACCAACAAAGTCCGCAGCACACGCAGCAACGAGGGGGCCCATAAGTGAGATAGGGCAAGAAGGCATCTTTACTTGGTCCACGCTGCCAGCAAACGGGCTAGAAAGGGGAGAAACGGCAGATGCGACTTCCCTGGATGAATCCCATATATGTACTTCAAGTCGGGGGTTATCCGAAACAAGAAGTGCTAGGAAGGCGAGCTTGCAGTCACCTCTATATCAGCCTGAAGGATACCTGGTTCTCTCTGGTCTGTCTCAGTATCGCCCGGGTCACCTCACAGAAACAACTGAAAATGAGTAAAAACCGTGAAAGACACTCTGGACTGTGTGTGAGTTCTTCTGCGACCTGTTGTTCCACACACATCCACACCCGAGCCCCTGGGGCCAGCCTCACTCTTGGAAGGGCATACCACCAGACTGCAAATACCATCAGCCCCAGACGCTCGTTAAACTGCAGTGGCGGTCACCCACTGACCGCAAAACCGAGAGTGGCGTCACGACCCCTATTAAAGTGAACCTGACATACCTGTTGCTAGAAGGGTCCCTACAGGGAAGTCCCCGCAGGCGACCGCTGCAGCGCTGTGGTGGGAGACTCATTTACAGTAATAGTAATTGATATTATACTAATAAACTTGTTGACTAATGATAATGACATGGCTTGGCTGCCTCTGTCAAACACTGTACGGTAAAGTTGAAAAGTGATCTGCAGAAAACAGTGGGAGCTCTATACTTATTAGACTGAAGTCAGCCACACCGGCCGGTATCGGCCAGATGGCCAGATACATAATGTGTATCGGTGGGATGGAAAAATATGTAATGTATATGTGGGGGATTCCTGACTCTCGCCCAACAGATGATGTTTAGGGAGATAAGAATTGGGCACTTTAAGTTTAATCGTTTGAAAAATATTGATAAAATATAACAGGACCAAGGAAAGGTTAGATATAGAGGCAGTTCTCAAATATTCACTGTCATGTCAACAAACTGTGCGAAAATCAGTGCATATAAGAAACCTTGTAATATACCCTATCAGAAAATGTTGCCTCTTTCTCCATTAATGAGCCACTTCTCCTCTTTCCTTTCCTGGACTCAATTTTTTCTGAGGAATGTTGCTAATTTTTACCATGCTTAAGACAAAATGGACTGCCACCTCACTGAGAGATCAGATTACAGCTGCTTAATGAAGTCTTTGCAGAGGAGAGAGGGAAGGGGCAGAGTAAATGAATAGCAGAGAGTTGGTGCTGCCAAGGTCGGTGTTATCAGTGTGGTGGGGGGGTACTGAGAAATTGCCCAGGGCCCCATTCCTGAAATGGCTACCAGCATTTACAAGCTAAGAAGTGCACTGACAATGTGAGTCCTGTATTATCAGTGCAGTTTCCGAGGTTAGATTCGTAGAAGCAGGTGGAGTGTGCATTATACTATATGGAGGACTATGGGGGTGTATTATAATATATGGAAGACTATGAGGGTGCATTATGCTATATGGAGGACTATCGGTGTGCATTATACTACACGGAGGACAGTGGGGGTGCATTATACTATATGGAAGACTATGGGGGTGTATTATACTATATTGAAGACTATGGGGTGTATTATACTATTTGGAGGACTATGGGGGTGTATTATACTATATGGAGGACTTTGTGGGTGCGTTATACTATATGGAAGACTATGAGGGTATTATTATATTATATGGAGGACAATCGGGGTATATTATACTATATGGAGGACTATGGGGACTGTATTATAATATATGGAGGACTATGGGGGTGTATTATACTATATGGAAGACTATGGGGACTGTATTATAATATATGGAAGACTGTGGGGGTGTATTATACTATATGGAGGACTATGGGGGTGCATTTTGCTATATAGAGGACTATCGGGGTGTATTATGCTAAATGGAGGAGTACCGGGCTGTATTATACTATATGGAGGACTATCGGGGTGTATTATATGTTATGGAGGACTATGGGGGTATATTATACTATATGGAGGACTATGTGGGTGCATTATACTATATGGAAGACTATGAGGGTATATTATACTATATGAAGGACTATGGGGACTGTATTATAATATATGGACGACTATAGGGGTGTATTATACTATATGGAGGACTATGGGGACTGTATTATGATATATGGAAGACTGTGGGGGCGTATTATACTATATGGAGGGCTACTGTATGAGGGTGCATTATACTATATGGAGGGCTATGAGGGTACATTATACTATATGGAAGACCATGGGGAGTGTATTATACTATATGGAGGACTATGGAGAATGTATTATAATATATGGAGGACTATGAGGGTGCATTATACTTTATGGAGGACTATGGGGAATGTATTATGCTACATGGAGGACTATGGGGAATGTATTATAATATATGGAGGACTATCGGGGTGTATTATACTACATGGAGGGCTAGGAGGGTGCATTATACTATATGGAGTACTATGGGGAGTGTATTATAATACATAGAGGATTATGGGGAGTGTATTATAATATTTGGAGGACTATGGGGTGCATTATATGATATGAAGGACTATGGGGGATACATTATTATATATGATGTAACATACTGTGTGTAAATAATGTGCAGTTTGTGTAGCATGGAGTGTGTGTAGCATACATATTGCATATATCATCCATATTAAAAAAAAAAATACTAGTAGTGCCGACAATGTGATTGGATCATGTCTGCCAGAATGAAAAAATCCTTCTCAGCAGCACATCACCCAGTGTAATGTGCTGCCAATCACATGATACTGTATGGGGACAAAGTGAGAATAATAACGATTGTTCTGACCCCATTATTATACATCAGACTGTGTAAGGAGGCCGGTAAACGAGCGCCGAACAACTGGAATATAGTCAATCAGCTCTTATTTAATTGTCTGAAATTGCCTTTTGTAATTGCTCCATAAATGTTTTTATTTGCTTAATGCACCATAAGTGTGTATTATATGTTTGCTTTTAATTGTTTACTTAGGGCCTCACTTTATCTTAAATTGGCCCTGGGCGCTGCGGCTTTCAAGCTCGTGTTTATCTCTTTACCAGACCTGGATCTCACACTAGCCAAATGCAGGTCAGTGCATTTTTTAACAAAATGTAGGTAACAGTTTAAAAAAAAAAAAAATATATATATATACAGTGCCTACAAGTAGTATTCAACCCCCTGCAGATTTAGCAGGTTTGATAAGATGCAAATAAGTTAGAGCCTGCAAACTTCAAACAAGAGCAGGATTTATTAACAGATGCATAAATCTTACAAACCAACAAGTTATGTTGCTCAGTTAAATTTTAATAAATTTTCAACATAAAAGTGTGGGTCAATTATTATTCAACCCCTAGGTTTAATATTTTGTGGAATAACCCTTGTTTGCAATTACAGCTAATAATCGTCTTTTATAAGACCTGATCAGGCCGGCACAGGTCTCTGGAGTTATCTTGGCCCACTCCTCCATGCAGATCTTCTCCAAGTTATCTAGGTTCTTTGGGTGTCTCATGTGGACTTTAATCTTGAGCTCCTTCCACAAGTTTTCAATTGGGTTAAGGTCAGGAGACTGACTAGGCCACTGCAACACCTTGATTTTTTCCCTCTTGAACCAGGCCTTGGTTTTCTTAGCTGTGTGCTTTGGGTCGTTGTCTTGTTGGAAGATGAAATGACGACCCATCTTAAGATCCTTGATGGAGGAGCGGAGGTTCTTGGCCAAAATCTCCAGGTAGGCTGTGCTATCCATCTTCCCATGGATGCGGACCAGATGGCCAGGCCCCTTGGCTGAAAAACAGCCCCATAGCATGATGCTGCCACCACCATGCTTGACTGTAGGGATGGTATTCTTGGGGTCGTATGCAGTGCCATCCAGTCTCCAAACGTCACGTGTGTGGTTGGCACCAAAGATCTCGATCTTGGTCTCATCAGACCAGAGAACCTTGAACCAGTCTGTCTCAGAGTCCTCCAAGTGATCATGAGCAAACTGTGGACGAGCCTTGACATGACGCTTTGAAAGTAAAGGTACCTTACGGGCTCGTCTGGAACGGAGACCATTGCGGTGGAGTACGTTACTTATGGTATTGACTGAAACCAATGTCCCCACTGCCATGAGATCTTCCCGGAGCTCCTTCCTTGTTGTCCTTGGGTTAGCCTTGACTCTTCGGACAAGCCTGGCCTCGGCACGGGAGGAAACTTTCAAAGGCTGTCCAGGCCGTGGAAGGCTAACAGTAGTTCCATAAGCCTTCCACTTCCGGATGATGCTCCCAACAGTGGAGACAGGTAGGCCCAACTCCTTAGAAAGGGTTTTGTACCCGTTGCCAGCCTTGTGACCCTCCACGATCTTGTCTCTGATGGCCTTGGAATGCTCCTTTGTCTTTCCCATGTTGACCAAGTATGAGTGCTGTTCACAAGTTTGGGGAGGGTCTTAATTAGTCAGAAAAGGTTGGAAAAAGAGATAATTAATCCAAACATGTGAAGCTCATTGTTCTTTGTGCCTGAAATACTTCTTAATACTTTAGGGGAACCAAACAGAATTCTGGGGGTTTGAGGCATTGAATAATAAATGACCCTCTGAATAAACTTTTCTCAATTTATAAAAAAAAAAAAAAAAAAGAAATAACATTCTTTTTTGCTGCATTTCACACTTCCAGGCTGATCTACAGTCCAAATGTCACAATGCCAAGTTATTTCCGAATGTGTAAACCTGCTAAATCTGCAGGGGGTTGAATACTACTTGTAGGCACTATATATATATATATATATATATATATATATATATACAGTTAGGTCCAGAAATATTTGGACAGTGACACAAGTTTTGTTATTTTAGCTGTTTACAAAAACATGTTCAGAAATACAATTATATATATAATATGGGCTAAAAGTGCACACTCCCAGCTGCAATATGAGAGTTTTCACATCCAAATCGGAGAAAGGGTTTAGGAATCATAGCTCTGTAATGCATAGCCTCCTCTTTTTCAAGGGACCAAAAGTAATTGGACAAGGGACTCTAAGGGCTGCAATTAACTCTGAAGGCGTCTCCCTCGTTAACCTGTAATCAATGAAGTAGTTAAAAGGTCTGGGGTTGATTACAGGTGTGTGGTTTTGCATTTGGAAGCTGTTGCTGCGACCAGACAACATGCGGTCTAAGGAACTCTCAATTGAGGTGAAGCAGAACATCCTGAGGCTGAAAAAAAAGAAAAAATCCATCAGAGAGATAGCAGACATGCTTGGAGTAGCAAAATCAACAGTCGGGTACATTCTGAGAAAAAAGGAATTGACTGGTGAGCTTGGGAACTCAAAAAGGCCTGGGCGTCCACGGATGACAACAGTGGTGGATGATCGCCGCATACTTTCTTTGGTGAAGAAGAACCCGTTCACAACATCAACTGAAGTCCAGAACACTCTCAGTGAAGTAGGTGTATCTGTCTCTAAGTCAACAGTAAAGAGAAGACTCCATGAAAGTAAATACAAAGGGTTCACATCTAGATGCAAACCATTCATCAATTCCAAAAATAGACAGGCCAGAGTTAAATTTGCTGAAAAACACCTCATGAAGCCAGCTCAGTTCTGGAAAAGTATTCTATGGACAGATGAGACAAAGATCAACCTGTACCAGAATGATGGGAAGAAAAAAGTTTGGAGAAGAAAGGGAACGGCACATGATCCAAGGCACACCACATCCTCTGTAAAACATGGTGGAGGCAACGTGATGGCATGGGCATGCATGGCTTTCAATGGCACTGGGTCACTTGTGTTTATTGATGACATAACAGCAGACAAGAGTAGCCGGATGAATTTTGAAGTGTACCGGGATATACTTTCAGCCCAGATTCAGCCAAATGCCGCAAAGTTGATCGGACGGAGCCTCATAGTACAGATGGACAATGACCCCAAGCATACAGCCAAAGCTACCCAGGAGTTCATGAGTGCAAAAAAGTGGAACATTCTGCAATGGCCAAGTCAATCACCAGATCTTAACCCAATTGAGCATGCATTTCACTTGCTCAAATCCAGAATGAAGACGGAAAGACCCACAAACAAGCAAGACCTGAAGGCTGCGGCTGTAAAGGCCTGGCAAAGCATTAAGAAGGAGGAAACCCAGCGTTTGGTGATGTCCATGGGTTCCAGACTTAAGGCAGTGATTGCCTCCAAAGGATTCGCAGCAAAATATTGAAAATAAAAATATTTTGTTTGGGTTTGGTTTATTTGTCCAATTACTTTTGACCTCCTAAAATGTGGAGTGTTTGTAAAGAAATGTGTACAATTCCTACAATTTCTATCAGATATTTTTGTTCAAACCTTCAAATTAAACGTTACAATCTGCACTTGAATTCTGTTGTAGAGGTTTCATTTCAAATCCAATGTGGTGGCATGCAGAGCCCAACTCGCGAAAATTGTGTCACTGTCCAAAGATTTCTGGACCTAACTGTATATACTGTATAAATATTTATTTTTAAAAAAACTTAGGTCTTAAATTAGTAAGTGCAAACCTGAAGGGTAGTAAATTTTCATAAGTGTCTGTATAAATGTATTGCCGCTGTCATTAGTGTGCACTTGTGCCCTTGTATGTAGCAAATTTTTGCCTTCAGTTTTCTAATTTTGCCTTGTTCTTTTATTGCATTGCAAATTAAGGTCTTTATTTATTGCAACATATAAATCTTGTGACCTGTATCTCAATATGGAGTACAATAAGTTATAAACTATGTGCTGAGGAAAGTGTCAGCCATGAAATGTAAATGCAGAGCTGAATTCACAGCAACACTGCTCAGTAGTGCTGTATAATGTTCTTTGTGCTGGGCTTAAGGTGGCTTTATACGCTACAATATCGCTAAAGCGATCTCGTTGGGGTTACGGTATTTGTGACGCACATCCAGCCGCTTTAGCGATGTCATTGTGTGGCGCCCTGGACTAGCCAGGTCGTCACAGGTACTGCAACAACACACCCCACACCCCGAGATAGGCACACCAGTCACACACAAATCCTTGTTGCCTCCCTCCAGGGGCTGATGTCCACACCAGGTGGGGTGGAGCCGGGCGGTTGGCCTCACCTACTGAGGAGTTCACAGTCCTGGAAGCGGGAAAGGAAGTCAGTTGAGTAAGAGAGGTGAAAGAGAGAGGAGTGAAGGAGTAGTAGAGGAGCAAACTGACCGTGTCCGGGTACGTGGCCCGGGCACCAAGAGCAAGATTGGCAGACGGTGGTGGCCGTCTGCAGGAGATGCAGATCAACACGGAACCGTAGGACCGGGGACGGGCGGTGGCCCGCCGGTACCGAACCGGGGAGCGAAGAGAAGCCAGCACAAACCGGCAGGGCCTGCAGACCCCGACCAGGCTTGGAGTCGCCGTTAAACAGGTCAAATTCGTTAGTGACCGGAACCCCAGGTGTTTCCAAACAGCCAAGACCCGATTGAAGGCAAGCGTCCAAACAGTAACAGGGAAATACAGCTACCGCCACAGCTAGAATTCCCAGGGCCAGAGCCTGCGGGCAAAAGGGCTCCTCCAGCATATATCCACGCTGGGGAGTGGGTTACCGGTGGGAAGTAGTGATGAGCGAGTAATAAAAAGCTCGGGTGCTCGAGGCTCGGGCCGAGCATCCCAAGATACTCGTGTACTCGGCCCGAGCACCGAGCCCAATGTTATCCTATGGGAGACCCGAGTATTTTTGTGAAATGACCCCCGGCAGCATGGAGAAACCCTAAAAATGTCACAAAAGTCTCAGAAGAGTGCTCAAATGACATGGCAACAGCATGGGGAAGACCCCTTGAAGCATTTATCACTCAAAAGTCACAGCTGTGAACAATTTTGTCCGCGTTTTACGCCATTTTTACGGACTCACCAGAAAACCTTCAAAAATGACACCAAAATGAATTTTCATGGCGGAAATGTTAAGGGCACATACCCAATAGTGAGATAGAGCTAATGTATGTTACTTTTTGAGATTAATACATGAAAGATTTTACGTAAAACATTGTGTGGCACTCCGATGTCCCTGAGAAGAGACGTACATAAAGGCCTCTGAGTCTAATGTGCCCATTTTGAGGAAGTGAGTCTTTGTAGTATTTTCCTTTGCCAGGGCAGTCCAAAATTGTGAGGTTCACCAATGCCCCTGCATACAGACGTGCATGAGGGCCTGTAAACCTGAAGTGCCCATTGTAAGGAAGCGGGTCTATTGTAGTATAGTCCTTAGGCAGGGCAGCCAAAAATTGGGAGGCTCCACGTTGTCCCTGGATAGAGACGTGCATGATGGCCTGTAAACCTGAAGTGCCCATTGTAAGGATGTGGGTCTATTGTAGTATAGCCCTTAGGCAGGGCAGCCAAAAATTGGGAGGCTCCACGTTGTCCCTGGATAGAGACGTGCATGAGGGCCTCAAAACATTAAGTGTCCATTGTCAGGAAGTGGGTGTATTATAGTATAGCCCTTAGGCAGGGCAGCCAAAAATTGGGAGGCTCCACGTTGTCCCTGGATAGAGACGTGGATGATGGCCTGTAAACCTGAAGTGCCCATTGTAAGGACGTGGGTCTATTGTAGTATAGCCCTTAGGCAGGGCAGCCAAAAATTGGGAGGCTCCACGTTGTCCCTGGATAGAGACGTGCATGAGGGTCTCAAAACATTAAGTGTCCATTGTCAGGAAGTGGGTGTATTATAGTATAGCCCTTAGGCAGGGCAGCCAAAAATTGGGAGGCTCCACGTTGTCCCTGGATAGAGACGTGCATGATGGCCTGTAAACCTGAAGTGTCCATTGTCAGGAAGTGGGTGTATTATAGTATAGCCCTTAGGCAGGGCAGCCAAAAATTGGGAGGCTCTACGTTGTCCCTGGATAGAGACGTGCATGAGGGCCTCAAAACATTAAGTGTCCATTGTCAGGAAGTGGGTGTATTATAGTATAGCCCTTAGGCAGGGCAGCCAAAAATTGGGAGGCTCCACATTGTCGTCCCTGGGTAGAGACGTGCATGAGGGCCTCAAAACATTAAGTGTCCATTGTCAGGAAGTGGGTGTATTATAGTATAGCCCTTAGGCAGGGCAGCCAAAAATTGGGAGGCTCCACGTTGTCCTTGGATAGAGACGTGCATGAGGGCCTCAAAACATTAAGTGTCCATTGTCAGGAAGTGGGTGTATTATAGTATAGCCCTTAGGCAGGGCAGCCAAAAATTGGGAGGCTCCACGTTGTCCCTGGATAAAGACGTGCATGAGGGCCTCAAAACATTAAGTGTCCATTGTCAGGAAGTGGGTGTATTATAGTATAGCCCTTAGGCAGGGCAGCCAAAAATTGGGAGGCTCCACGTTGTCCCTGGATAGAGACGTGCATGATGGCCTGTAAACCTGAAGTGCCCATTGTAAGGAAGTGGGTCTATTGTAGTATAGCCCTTAGGCAGGGCAGCCAAAAATTGGGAGGCTCCACGTTGTCCCTGGATAGAGACGTGCATGAGGGTCTCAAAACATTAAGTGTCCATTGTCAGGAAGTGGGTGTATTATAGTATAGCCCTTAGGCAGGGCAGCCAAAAATTGGGAGGCTCCACGTTGTCCCTGGATAGAGACGTGCATGATGGCCTGTAAACCTGAAGTGTCCATTGTCAGGAAGTGGGTGTATTATAGTATAGCCCTTAGGCAGGGCAGCCAAAAATTGGGAGGCTCCACGTTGTCCCTGGATAGAGACGTGCATGAGGGCCTCAAAACATTAAGTGTCCATTGTCAGGAAGTGGGTGTATTATAGTATAGCCCTTAGGCAGGGCAGCCAAAAATTGGGAGGCTCCACGTTGTCCTTGGATAGAGACGTGCATGAGGGCCTCAAAACATTAAGTGTCCATTGTCAGGAAGTGGGTGTATTATAGTATAGCCCTTAGGCAGGGCAGCCAAAAATTGGGAGGCTCCACGTTGTCCCTGGATAGAGACGTGCATGATGGCCTGTAAACCTGAAGTGTCCATTGTCAGGAAGTGGGTGTATTATAGTATAGCCCTTAGGCAGGGCAGCCAAAAATTGGGAGGCTCTACGTTGTCCCTGGATAGAGACGTGCATGAGGGCCTCAAAACATTAAGTGTCCATTGTCAGGAAGTGGGTGTATTATAGTATAGCCCTTAGGCAGGGCAGCCAAAAATTGGGAGGCTCCACATTGTCGTCCCTGGGTAGAGACGTGCATGAGGGCCTCAAAACATTAAGTGTCCATTGTCAGGAAGTGGGTGTATTATAGTATAGCCCTTAGGCAGGGCAGCCAAAAATTGGGAGGCTCCACGTTGTCCTTGGATAGAGACGTGCATGAGGGCCTCAAAACATTAAGTGTCCATTGTCAGGAAGTGGGTGTATTATAGTATAGCCCTTAGGCAGGGCAGCCAAAAATTGGGAGGCTCCACGTTGTCCCTGGATAAAGACGTGCATGAGGGCCTCAAAACATTAAGTGTCCATTGTCAGGAAGTGGGTGTATTATAGTATAGCCCTTAGGCAGGGCAGCCAAAAATTGGGAGGCTCCACGTTGTCCCTGGATAGAGACGTGCATGATGGCCTGTAAACCTGAAGTGCCCATTGTAAGGAAGTGGGTCTATTGTAGTATAGCCCTTAGGCAGGGCAGCCAAAAATTGGGAGGCTCCACGTTGTCCCTGGATAGAGACGTGCATGAGGGTCTCAAAACATTAAGTGTCCATTGTCAGGAAGTGGGTGTATTATAGTATAGCCCTTAGGCAGGGCAGCCAAAAATTGGGAGGCTCCACGTTGTCCCTGGATAGAGACGTGCATGATGGCCTGTAAACCTGAAGTGTCCATTGTCAGGAAGTGGGTGTATTATAGTATAGCCCTTAGGCAGGGCAGCCAAAAATTGGGAGGCTCCACGTTGTCCCTGGATAGAGACGTGCATGAGGGCCTCAAAACATTAAGTGTCCATTGTCAGGAAGTGGGTGTATTATAGTATAGCCCTTAGGCAGGGCAGCCAAAAATTGGGAGGCTCCACGTTGTCCTTGGATAGAGACGTGCATGAGGGCCTCAAAACATTAAGTGTCCATTGTCAGGAAGTGGGTGTATTATAGTATAGCCCTTAGGCAGGGCAGCCAAAAATTGGGAGGCTCCACGTTGTCCCTGGATAGAGACGTGCATGAGGGCCTCAAAACATTGTTCCCATTGCAAAGGAGCGGGTCTCCTGTCGTTGTAATGTCCATTCTGCAAAGAATGGGCGAAAAAATTTACCACTGGGGGTATACCTGAAACAAAGGCCTAACTATTGTAACGGTCATCATGGTGGCGCATGAGGAGAAGGAGGAGCAGTCCAGCGATTATTCAAAGTCCAGAAGTGTGTACCCATGGGTAAGTGGAGGTACATGGCAAATTCCCGTTACAAACTTTAAATTCCGCTCTCATTTGCTGGTGGTGTGGTGAAGTCTGGCCCAATCCAACCCTTGTTCATTTTGATCAGAGTCAGCCTGTCAGCATTTACAGTTGACAGGCGGGTGCGTTTATCTGTAATGATTCCACCTGCGGCACTAAAAGCACGCTCTGACAAAACGCTAGCGGCAGGGCAGGCCAGGACTTCCAAGGCGTAGAGAGCCAATTCATGCCACGTGTCCAGCTTGGATACACATTAATTGTAAGGCACAGAGGAATGTCGGAGTACAGTTGTTCGATCTGCAAGGTACTCCTTGAGCATCTGGGCAAACTTAGGATTTCTTGTGGCACTACCCCGCACCTCAGGGGCTGTGGTACGTGAGGGGCTGAGAAAACTGTCCCACATCTTAAAGACTGTTCCCCTACAGCCCACTTTACACGTTGCAATTAGTTGTACAATCGCATTTGCGATGTGACACGCCCAGGTTGCATACGGGATCTATGAGATTTCACGTTGGTCGTTCATTTGCTGTCACACGAGCGTTAGTAGTCTATGTTAAATTGGTCAATTGTGTGTGCGATCCTTTAGATCATGTGTTCTGTGACGTATGCATTGAGCACCTTTTTTTTTTTTTTTTTATTTATTGACTTGCCAAGCGTGTGTAATGCGTGTGTAATGTGGGATGCGTTTTTACTATGTCATCTGCCATTCAGCTCTGCTACATGGCCGCTAACAGCAGACACAGACAGCCATGTAGCAGAGCTGAATGGCAGATGACAGCAGACACAGACAGAGCCGCACTGTCAGAATGAACTCGGGTGAACTTCACCCGACTTCATTGTGATGCTGCGGCTCTGTCTGTGCCGCGTCCTGATTAGCGGTCACCTGTGAAGACTCACCGGTGACCGCTAATCTCCTGAGTAACTGAAGTTACCAGCCCTCTCTCATATACTCACCAATCCCCGATCTCCGGCGCTGCACGGCATTCACACTGCTCCGGCGGCTTTTACTGTTTTGAAAAAGCCGGCCGCCCATTAAACAATTTCGTATTCCCTGCTTTCCCCGCCCACCGGCGCCTATGATTGGTTACAGTGAGACACGCCCCCACTCTGAGTGACAGGTGTCACACTGCACCCAATCACAGCAGCCGGTGGGCGTGTCTATACTGTGTAGTGAAATAAATAATTAAATAATTAAAAAAAACGGCGTGCGGTTCCCCCCATTTTTAAAACCAGCCAGATAAAGCCATACGGCTGAAGGCTGGTATTCTCAGGATGGGGAGCTCCACGTTATGGGGAGCCCCCCACCCTAACAATATCAGCCAACAGCCGCCCAGAATTGCCGCATACATTATATGCGGCAATTCTGGGACTGTACCCAGCTCTTCCCGATTTACCCTGGTGCGTTGGCAAATCGGGGTAATAAGGAGTTATTGGCAGCCCATAGCTGCCAATAAGTCCTAGATTAATCATGTCAGGCGTCTATGAGACACCCTCCATGATTAATCTGTAAATTACAGTAAATAAACACACACCCGAAAAAATCCTTTATTAGAAATAAAAACACACACATATACCCTGGTTCACCACTTTAATCAGCCCAAAAAAGCCCTCCTTGTCCGGCGTAATCCAGGATGATCCAGCGTCGCTTCCACCGCAGCTGCATGGAGGTGAACGGAGCCGCAGCAGACACAGCCGCTCCGGTCACCTCCATGCAGCAAATGAACACAGCCGCGCGATCAGCTGCTGTCACTGAGGTTACCCGCGGCCACCGGTGGATGCAGCGGTGGCCGCGGGTAACCTCAGTGACAGCAGCTGATCGCGCGGCTGTGTTCATTTGCTGCATGGAGGTGACCGGAGCGGCTGTGTCTGCTGCGGCTCCGGTCACCTCCATGCAGCTGCGGTGGAAGCGACGCTGGATCATCCTGGATTACGCCGGACAAGGAGGGCTTTTTTGGGCTGATTAAAGTGGTGAACCAGGGTATATGTGTGTGTTTTTATTTCTAATAAAGGATTTTTTCGGGTGTGTGTTTATTTACTGTAATTTACAGATTAATCATGGAGGGTGTCTCATAGACGCCTGACATGATTAATCTAGGACTTATTGGCAGCTATGGGCTGCCAATAACTCCTTATTACCCCGATTTGCCAACGCACCAGGGTAAATCGGGAAGAGCCGGGTACAGTCCCAGAACTGTCGCATCTAATGTATGCGGCAATTCTGGGCGGCTGTTGGCTGATATTGTTAGGGTGGGGGGCTCCCCATAACGTGGAGCTCCCCATCCTGAGAATACCAGCCTTCAGCCGTATGGCTTTATCTGGCTGGTTTTAAAAATGGGGGGAACCGCACGCCGTTTTTTTTAATTATTTAATTATTTATTTCACTACACAGTATAGACACGCCCACCGGCTGCTGTGATTGGGTGCAGTGTGACACCTGTCACTCAGAGTGGGGGCGTGTCTCACTGTAACCAATCATAGGCGCTGGTGGGCGGGGAAAGCAGGGAATAGGAGATTGTTTAATGGGCGGCCGGCTTTTTCAAAACAGTAAAAGCCGCCGGAGCAGTGTGAATGCCGTGCAGCGCCAGGGATCGGGGATCGGTGAGTATATGAGAGAGGGGGATAGACTGACATGGACAGAGAGTGAGGGACAGAGATAGTGACGGACTGACAGAGATTAGTGCATGACAGACATTGTGAGGCGCTTCAGAACGCAGCTTTTCAGCTGCGCTCTGAAGCAGACCTTTTTTACGCTGCGGTGCAGAGCGCACACCTGCGCACATAGCATCAGACAACAAAATCGTATGAGGGATGTCACACGTTACAATTGACTAGGTTCTTGCAACAAAACGCTCAATTCTAGAGAATGATACGATGTGTTTGCGATCAACGGTTTTGCGTTCAATCCTGATCGCATGTAGCTGTCACACGCAGATACGTCACAAACGATGCCGGATGTGCGTCACTTACAACTTGACCCCAACGACGGATTGTGAGATATATTGAAGCGTGTGTAGCGGGCTTACCTCTGGCGGATTGGACTTGTGCCTCTCTCGGCTGTACGCCTTGGTTGTCCACTGATTCCTGACCTATGCCGCTAGCGTTTTGTGAGGGGAATGCTTTGCCTACTTCCGTGACTATGGCCTTCCGGAACTGCTGCATTTTGGTTGACCTCTCCGCCTCGGGAATAAGAGACATAAAGTTCTCCTTGTAGCGTGGGTCTAACAGTGTTACCAACCAGTAATGATTGTCGGCCAAGATGTTCTTAACGCGAGGGTCACGAGACAGGCAGCTTACCATAAAGTCAGCCATGTGCGCCAGACTCTTAACAGCCAGGACTTCAGTAGCCTGACCAACACGATGACTGAACATGCTGTCCTCCTCCTCCTCCTCCTCCTCATCTACCCTGTCCTCTGGCCAGCCACACTGAACCGAGGATATGACTTGTGTGCATGTCATATCCTCAATTTGGCCGGAGAGTTGCTCCATGTCTTCATCCTCCTCCTCGTCATAGTCCTCCACTGCACGTTGTGATGAGACGAGGCTGGGCTGTGTGTTATCACCCACACCCACTACTGTTTCTTGCTGCAACTCATCGCGCTCCGCCTGCAATGCATCATGTTTGTTTTTGAGCAGAGACCGTTTTAGAAGGCAGAGTAGCGGTATGGTGACGCTAATAATGGCGTCATCACCACTCACCATCTTGGTGGAGTCCTCAAAGTTTTGGAGGATGGTACATAGGTCGGACATCCATCTCCACTCCTCAGGTGTTATGTGTGGAGTTTGACCCATTTCCCGACGGCTTAGGTGATGCAGGTACTCAACAACTGCCCTCTTCTGCTCACATATCCTGACCAACATGTGCAGAGTTGAATTCCAACGTGTGGGGACATCACACACCAGTCTGTGAGCCGGAAGATGCAAACGGCGCTGAAAGCCAGCAAGGCCGGCTGAAGCAGTAGGTGACTTTCGAAAATGTGCAGACAGGCGGCGAACTTTTACCAGCAGATCAGACAGCTCTGGGTATGACTTTAGAAACCGCTGAACCACGAGGTTGAGCACATGGGCCACGCATGGAACATGTGTCAGCTGGCCTCGCCTCAAAGCCGCCACCAGGTTCCGGCCATTGTCACACACGACCTTTCCTGGCTTTAGGTTCAGAGGTGTGAGCCAGTGATCTGCCTGCTGTTTCAGAGCTGTCCACACCTCTTCTGCATTGTGGGGTTTGTCACCTATGCAGATTAGCTTCAGCACAGCCTGTTGACGCTTCACCGAGGCAGTGCTGCAGTGCTTCCAGCTTGGGACTGGTGTGGAGGGTACAGTGGATGAGGATGCGCAGGAGGAGGAGGAGGCTGAAGAGCATGACATTCCGGAGCTGTAGAGTGTGGGTGAAACCCTGACTGAGGTAGGGCCTGCAAACCTTGGTGTGGGAAGGACGTGTTCCGTCCCTCGCTCAGACTGGGTCCCAGCTTCCTCAATATTAACCCAGTGTGCCGTCAACGAGATGTAGCGGCCTTGCCCACAAGCACTTGTCCACGTGTCTGTGGTTAGGTGGACTTTGGGTGAAACAGCGTTGTTCAGGGCACGTGTGATGTTTTGTGACACGTGGTTATGCAACGCGGGGACGGCACACCAGGAGAAATAGTGGCGGCTGGGGACCGAGTAACGTGGGACAGCTGCCGCCATCAGGTCGCGGAATGCTTCTGTCTCCACCAGCCTAAAAGGCAACATTTCCAGCACAAGCAGTCGCGAAATGTTAGCATTTAGAACTGTGGCATGTGGGGCGTTGGCAGTGTATTTGCGCCTGCGTTCAAAGGTTTGCTGAATGGATAACTGAACGCTGCGCTGGGACAAGGACGTGCTTGATGATGGTGTTATTTCTGCGTAGGCAACTGCAGGTGCAGGACCGGAGGAGGCTTGTTCGCAGGCAGCATGGACAGGGGATTGACTCGCATGCACAACCAGCGAAGACGTAGCAGTGACATCAGCAAGCACTGCTCCTCGACTCTGTTGTACTTCCCACAAAGTCGGGTGCTTGGCTGACATGTGCCTGATCATGCTGGTGGTGGTCAGGCTGCTAGTTTTGGTACCCCTGCTGATGCTGGCACGGCAGGTGTTGCAAATGGCCTTTTTAGAATCATCTGGATCCAACTTAAAAAACTGCCAGACTCGGGAAGACCTAACATTTGTACAGGCACCTTGTGTCGTGTTGTTGTTCCGGGGAACGGTTGCCTGACTTCTGCCTGGAGCCACCACCCTGCTTCTTACTGCCTGTTGGGATGCTACGCCTCCCTCCCCCTGTGCACTGCTGTCCTCACTCTGCATATCCTCCTGCCAGGTTGGGTCAGTTACTGGATCATCCACCACGTCGTCTTCCTCTTCCGCACCCTGCTCCTCCTCCTGACTTCCTGACAATTGTGTCTCATCATCGTCCACCCCTTGTTGAGACACGTTGCCAACTTCGTGAGAACGTGGCTGCTCAAATATTTGGGCATCTGTACATACGATCTCCTCATGACCCACTTCAACATGAGCTGGCGAGAGGCCAGAATGTGCGAATTGAAACATGAACAGCTCTTCCGAGTGACCAAGTGTGGGATCATTAATGTCCGAGGACGTGTACTCAGCCTTGTGGTAGGAAGGAGGATCAGGTTCTGAAATGTGCGGTGCAGTATCACGGCTACTGACACTTGACCATGTGGAAGACAGAGTGTTTGTGGTGGTGCCAATCTGACTGGAAGCATTATCCGCTATCCAACTAACAACCTGTTGACACTGGTCTTGGTTCAAGAGCGGTGTACTGCTGCGGTCCCCAAGAATTTGGGACAGGACGTGCGAGCGACTAGATGTAGCCCTTTGTTGTGGCGAAATTAGAGCTTGCCCACGACCTCGGCCTCTGCCTGCACCACCATCACGTCCACTTCCTTGTTCGTTGCCAACGCCCTTGCGCATTTTGCAATGCTGTGCTGACGTGTATTCACTAGACTTGTGCGTTATATCCAAGTTTGTGCAAATCGTGCACCTGTACGCTGCCACCGACAGGCACACACGTGCGGTTTTTAAATGCAAGCACGGACGCACTAAGAACCTAACAGGTTTTTAGGAGCAAAAATTACTGAGAAGTCTGACACTATCAGCCACTGCTGACTGACGTGTATTATACACTACACTTGTGCGTTATATAATAGTTTGTGAAAAACGCACACAAGTGCACCTGTACGCTGCCACCGACAGGCACACACGTGCGGTTTTTAAATGCAAGCACGGATGCACTAAGAACCTAACAGGTTTTTAGGAGCAAAAATTACTGAGAAGTCTGACACTATCTGGACTGTTTTAGACTGTGTACACCAGCCCCAGATATGATGAAGGCTGGTATACGGTCACCACTAGGAATGAGTATATACCCTGCCTGCCTGCCTGTATACTGCTACAATAGTCCTGACAAGGACTCTTCTGGTCACTAGCCTGTATTCCGACCTGGCTATACCCTGCCTGTATATAGCAACAATAGTCCTGAGAAGGACTCTGCTACTGTACTCCGACCTGGCTATACCCTGCCTGCCTGTATACAACTAGAATAGTCCTGAGAAGGACTTCTGGTCACACTGTTTGCAGCCCTGCTACGGAAATAGCTATAAAGGGCCGCAAACCTTTCCCTGAAGCAGCAACACTCTCCCTGCACTGACTGTCTGGATGGCTGTGAGCAGAGCACAGCGCGCCCGCCGGTATAAAGGCTCGGTCACGCTGTGCGGGCCGGCCAATCACTGCAATTCCACAACTAACAGGGCTGTGGCATTGCAGTGGTCTGCCAGCCAATCCCTGCATGAGGGCTGGCTCTCAAAAGAGCGCCAACATGCAGGGATGAAGACCACGAGTACAGCACGAGTATCGCGAGATTACTCGGTCCCCGCCGAGTAGCCCGAGTACAGTGATACTCGTGCGAGTACCGAGTAGTAACAAGCATGCTCGCTCATCACTAGTGGGAAGCCATTGGGACCGAAGTTACACAAAAGGTGCAGGGAAAGGCAGCCACCACCAACCGTCCGGGAGAAACCACAGCAGCCGGCTGCGGGACCCGTCCATCCAGCCATTTGTTTTACTGGAGACTCTGCATCTGTTCTTGGCTGAGTGAGTACCACCGTGCCATCTGGCACCGCGCTGCCCCCGCAACCCTGCACTCACCAACCGTACCTCCCCGTCACACCTTACCGGGCCCCGTGACAACCAACGCCTACCCACGGAGGGGGAAACAACATCCCAGCTGCTCCCTGTCATCGCTCCCGGGATCCCCGTCACCAGCAGCGGTGGTGCCCCAACCTCACCACAAACCGTGGGTGGCGTCACGGACCAAATCCCCAAACCAAACCACCCCTTTCACTCACGGGCGAGGAGCGCCGCTCGAGTCCCTGGATTCGGCCCACCGCTCGAGCCACCGAGCAGCAGCAGCAGCGCCGGACCCGAGCGCCAGCGAGAGCGCAGCAGCGACGGCTCCCTCCCCGCCCGCGACAGTTGCGTGTGACACGCAGGAGCGATTTTGAATCGTCTCAAAAACGTTCAAAATTGCTCATTGGTGACATGCCCCCCTCTTCCCAATTATTGTTGCTGCTGCTTGTACAATGCAGCTCCTCGTTGCTGCGGCAGCACACATCGCTATGTGTGACACCACAGGAACGAGGAACCTTACCTTACCTGCGGCCGCCCGCAATGAGGAAGCAAGAAGGTGGGCGGGATGTTCGTCCCGCTCATCTCCGCCCTTCCACTTCTATTGGGCGGCCGCTTAGTGACGTTGCTGTGACGCCAAACGAACCGCCCCCTTAGAAAGGAGGTGGTTCGCCGGTCACAGCGACGTCGCTAGGCAGGTAAGTATGTGTGACGGGTCTGAGCGATGTTGTGCGACACGGGCAGCGATTTTCCCATGTCGCACAAATGATGGGGGCGGGTATGCACGCTAGCGATATCGCTAGCGAGATTGCAGCATGTAAAGCCACCCTTAGGGGCACTTTGCACACTGCGACATCACAGGTGCGATATCGGTGGGGTCAAATTGAAAGTGACGCACATCCGGCATCGCATGCGACATCGCAGTGTGTAAAGCCTGGATGATACGATTAACGAGCGCAAAAGCGTCGTAATCGTATCATCGGTACAGTGTCGGCGTAATCCATAATTACGCTGACGCAATGGTCCGATGTTGTTCCTCGCTCCTGCGGCAGCACACATCGCTGTGTGTGAAGTCGCAGGAGCGAGGAACATCTCCTACCGGCCTCACTGCGGCTTCCGTAGGATAGGCGGAAGGAAGGAGGTGGGCAGGATGTTTACATCCTGCTCATCTCCGCCCCTCCGCTCTGATTGGCCGCCTACCGTGTGACGTCGCAGTGACGCCGCACGACCCGCCCCCTTAACAAGGAGGCGGGTCGCCGGCCACAGGGACGTCGCACGGCAGGTGAGTGTGTGTGTGAAGCTGGCGTAGCGATAACTTTCGCTACGCCAGCTATCACCACATATCGCTGCTGTGACGGGGGCGGGCACTATCGCACTCGACATCGCAGCATCGGCCTGCGATGTCGTAGTGTGCAAAGCCCGCCTTAGTCTGAACATCTGCTACACAGAGACAGAAGAAGGAAAGAAAGGATGAAAGAAGGAAAAAAAGATAGAAAGAAAGAAAGAAGGAAAGAAAATAAGAAGGCAAGAAAGAAGGAAACTAAAAAAGAAGGAAAAAAAAACAAAGAAAGAAGGAATGAAAGAAGGAAAGAGAGAAAGAAGGAAAGAAAGTAAGAAGGAAAGAAAGAAGGAGAATAAGAAACAAGGAAAAAAACAAAGAAAGAAGGAATGAAAAAAGGAAATAGAGAGAATGAAGGAAAGAAAATAACAAGGAAAGAAAGAAAGAAGGAAAGAAATAAGGAAGGAAAGAAAATAAGGAAGAATGAAAAAAACAAAGAAAGAATGAAAGAAAGAAAGAAAGAAGGAAAGAAAAAAAGAAAGAAGGGAAGAAGGAAGGAAAGAAGGGAAGAAAGAAAGAAGAAAAGAATGAAGGAAAGAAGGAAAGAAAGAAAGACGAAAAGAATGAAGGGAAGAAGCAAAGAAAAAAAGAAGAAAAGAATGAAGAAAAGAAAGAAGAAAGGAAAAAAGGAAAGAAGTAGAGAAAGAAGAAGCGAATGAAGTAAAGACGGAAAGATAAAAAGAATGAAGGAATGAAAGAAGGAAAGAAAGACAGCACGGTGGCTCAGTGGTTAGCATTCCAGTCTTGCAGCGCTGGGGTCCTGGGTTCAAATCCCACCAATGACACCATCTGCAAGGAGTTTGTATGTTCTCCCCGTGTTTGCGTGGGTTTCCTCCGGGTACTCAGGTTTCCTCCCACACTCCAAAGACATACAGATAGGGAATTTAGATTGTGAGCCCCAATGGGGACAGTGTTCCTGATGTATGTGAAGCGCTGCAGAATGTTTTAGCGCTATATAAAAATAAAGATTTATTTTTTTAAAAAATAAAGATTTAAAGAAAGCAAGCTATTCTCTATACTCTTCCCCTGTTTCTATGTATATGCACTATGTATATGTATAAATTTGCGGTGTTTGTTTGGCCGGGCAGTCATCAGCAGGTATGAAGTTCGCTTTTAACATCTTACTTTGCATGACCTTGAATAAATTGCTGAGTGCGGCGCCCGGCGTCAGTGGATTGTTGCTCTGTCAGTCACAGATCTATTAATGTACAGCGCATAAGATAATGTGATTCCTTGTTATTTTTGGCCTCTTATAAAACCTCTTGACATTTGCTTCACGTACCTCTCAAACTATAGATACAATGATTTTTTTATCATTACCAGTCCTTATAAATATCCTGTAAATCTGGAGCATTGCAGAGATTTCCACTTCATGAATAAGAATAATTGCTTTATAAATTAAGAGAGGGTTTTTTCTTACAATATTTCTGTGAATTAAAGGCGAGCCGCACAATGTCTGATTTGTAGATCAATAAATAAAGAATTGATTTGGGTGTTACGTTTCTTAAGATTTAAAATTTAGAACATAATCTAGTAAATATTAAGAGATATTTACAATTTACCGTACACCTGTCGTCCCCAATCCCTTCCAAAAAGGCACCGATGGAAACTAAAGTTTTGTTATTTGTACTGCACAACCCCCTCAAAAAAAAAAATGAATAAAAGTTTTCTTTTTACATTGGGGGCGAACCTTCCCTGACATCACTTTTTAAGCCTATCTGGGCTAATTCCTTGGTCTACTTTACCAGCCATTAGATTAAGGTTTATAACCCATGGCATTGGCTAGCTCTGATACGCTGAGGAGCAAAAGGGTAACAATGTTTTGAGCTTTTGATTTTCAGGCTCCAGATCTCACCATCCTCTACAGCTTTGAGCGTGAGACGACCTTCATTTTATAGACAATCATCTTGGCTATCTCATACATAAATTTCACTTGCAACTATTTAGCATATGATTAGTTATGCAAATTCTTCTCATGTCACTGCATTGTTACTGTTTTGCTCCTAAAAATCAAATTTTAATTTTTATTACTTTGTAAATCCACTTTTGACTTTCACCTCTGCCTGGATCCTTCTGGGCTCTCAATCAGATTCTAGCATGTCTCCACTGAAATCTGACCCCAGGTCTCTTCTCCACGTTCCCAGTGTTGGTGTATACTGGTCGGCTCACTTTTCTATGTATACAGCTTTTACTTCACGTCTACCCACAACTGTTGGATTGGGTTGAGGTCTGGGGACTGTAGGGACAATCCAGCTCCTGTACTTCATTGTCATTGACCCATTACTTTTTCAATCTCGCTGTATGCTTCGGGTCGTTGTCCTGCTAGAACTCTATGTCGTCCTTTTCATACCCATAATACTCAAATGTATGAAGTAACTCGTCTTGTAGGATACTCACATATACCTCAGCATTGAGACCACCAGCGAACCTTGTCAAGTATCCAACACCTTTGGCTGTGAAACATCCCCATACAATCAGGCTTCCTCCACCAAACTTGACAGTTCCTTCAATTTCTCGATCCATTAGCCTATTTTTCCCTCTTTTCTTCCATACCCATTTGCCCCCATCAGAGCTGTCTATTGACTTTCATCTCATCGCTCCAAATCCTCCATTTCCAATCTGACGCTTCTTATGATGATATTGAAATTAAGGCTTCTTCACCTTTTTTCGAGCCACCATTCCAGACCTGTGTAACGTGCGTCGCATGGACATTTGTGATCTCACTATTATGAAGCATACTAGCCGCCTCCACTGCCGGGTATCTCCAGAACTGATAGGCCTTGTGATGAGCGACTTGTTGACTCCGATATTTTGACTGGACGGTCACCTCCTTTCTTTTGAATGGGTGGAGAGACTATATTTTATATTCTTCCATCTGTCATGGCCTCACATGAAGCAGTTTGGCAATTTTCTTGGTGTAGAGAGACCACTGTCGATGAGCTGGATGATGATGTTTCTCTTTTCTTGAGAAATCTTCTTCATGGCGGCTCCTTGATTCTAACCAGTGACCTGTCACTTGGGAATCAACCTAATAACAGACTGAGCTATTAGGGAATGTGAGAACAGGTTGTGATTTGTAGTATACAGGAAGAAAAAATATTTCCACCACCAGAAGCAAAACAGTAACAATGCAGTGACCTGACAAGAATTTGCATAACTAATCATATGCTAAACAGCTGTAAGTCCAATTTATGTATGAGATAGCCAAGATGATTGTCTATAAAATAAAGGTCGTCTCACCCTTAAAGCTGTAGTGGATGGTGAGATTTGGAGCCTGAAAGTAGAAAGTGCAAAACATTGTTACCCTTTTACTTGTCAGCATACATCTTAATTTCAGGTTCTGGACCAGGATTCTGGGGTTCAGTCTCAACAGGTGTTTATGTGCAGAATCTGTTTACATCTAGTTTCCCTCACCTCTTCTTACACCTTTCTTATTTACCCCAAATCTCTATGATAGCATGGCATCTAAATAAATTATTATATTATTATTATTAATAACAATAATAATAATAATAGTAATTAAATTGTGTAATTTTTTTTACCATTAATTCATGAATAATAATAATTATTATTATTATTATTAATATTAATATTTTATTTATACATCACCAACATATTCTGAAGCACTGTACAATTGAATGGGAAATTCCTCTTGCCCTGCTGAAAAGAGTAACAACAAATCAACTACATTGATGGAAAAATAAAGACGTTATGGAATGTGTCGATACTTAGAATTTGTTTTCTTAAATAATGCTATTATCGTGCACTAGTTCATGTATTGACTGTACCGGTAATTGTGCGACGCTAAATAACTATGATAACATGTTTTACATGACACATGGTAAACCGCACAAATGAAAAATGCAAAAAAGAATTGTTGAATTGCTGTTTTTCCGGCGGGGAAGAGTTAAAAGAAGTAAATCAATAAATTATAATTATTGCCAAAATGGGGCCACTAAAAAATATGACTCATCCCGCAAAAAAAAAAGTTTTGATATGGAAAAAGTTATGGCTTCCGAACTAGTAATTCACCTGGAGACTCTGGAAGGAGAAATGGTTGTGTTACGCTCTCAGGACGAGCAGGGGATTAGCGGACCCACTGGGCCACATCCTACAGAAAACCCAGAGGGGCTTGACTGTGGAACCACACCTGGTTTTCACCAAAGCCTCTGACGGTTAGGGTGTTACGCTGCAGGTGCGAGATCGGGTGCCACTCGGAAAGACTGATGCTGCGACAGCTGGCCCCACGGGTACAGGAAGGACAGTCTCTGATGAAGAGTAACAGCAGCAGCAAATGTCGAGGTTTTGGCTGGGATAGATGGATGGATGCAGTTACACCAGCCGGCAATGATACTTGCAGTAGCGGGTATCATGCTTGGTAAACGGCATTACCGCTTGTGGCAGCAGCAGCAGACTTGGAGTAACTGCAGCAATGGATCAGCAGCACACTGAAACACAGAAACAGATCAGCAGCAGAATATAGCACAACACAGCAGCAGATACAGCAGCAACAGTGCTATAGGATGTGAGAACTAGCAATGTATCTGACTCATTGCCCAGGCACTTCGCTTAAGGGGAAGGTGCCTTAAATACCTGCAGCCTCTCAGCCAAGGTAAGAGGTAAGTTCTGGGTCGCGGCACACTGGCCCTTGAAGAAAAGGGGCGTGTCCGTGGGTGCACCCTACAGGCAGTTCCAGGAGGTCTGTGAGGTGTGCACAGCCAGGGGAGACGGCAGCATGGGCCAGAGAGGGAGCAGCCACAGCAGGGTGGCCAGATAGGTAAAATGGCCGACGTCCCAGCCAGGAGATTGGGACAGTGCGGGGACGCCGGTCTGGGCCTAACTATTTGTACAGTGAATTACCCCTTTAACTTCATTTAAAACCTGAAATGAATGGTTTATGGATTCCATTGGCCAGTGGATCACTCCTGCTTGGGGCTAGTTTAACCATTATTCAGGGAAATATTTCATTGGAATATTTATCTAGACTTATTTCTTTATCTCCTAGACTTATCTCCTAAAGGCCTAGGAAAATCCAGGCTGTTGCTCCATATGTTGACTTCTCCAAAGCTCCTTCTTGCCCTATCTTGAAAATGTCCTGCTCCACCCTCAGTAATGAACATCTACATCTATTAATATTCCCCACTCTACGAAATACATTACATTATATGTAATATTACGAGAAACCCTAATACAAAAATCACGTCATCCAAACTTATAAAATAGGTATATTAGAGATGAACGAATCGATTTGCAAAATGGTGGTTCATCGACCATGTCAGGCTTCCGTGGACACTAGACGGGAGCCCGTCTCCTACCTGCCGGCAGCACCATCTCCTCTGATTAGTGAGGCACAACATCATCATTGCCACCTGACTCACAGTCAAAAGAGTCACTAGGGATGCTGGCAGGTAGGGGCAGTTATCAGGGCAAATGTCTGGTGGACACAGACAAATTATCTGGCCGTTCAACCACTAGGGTCCTGCCAATCGATTTGGTAATCGCTGTATATATTCACACACCCACACAAAAGTGCAATGTTTATATCCTCCCAGAAGTCTCCCGTGGGGATTAAAATATTACATTTTTATGTAGGATGTGTGCATTGATTTGGAGGCTGAGGGGAAAACTTTTCTCCTTGCGGAGACTGACACACCAAACTAGGCTTGTTAAAGGGTCATTTTGACTTTAATGACTGCTATTTCCAATAGGTGGCACTAGAGTTTGTCTACTTCTTCCCTGAAGAGACAAATTGATTTGGAGGCTTTCACTCTTTTTTTGTGTGTATCCAGGATGCTTAGATGGTTGGACAGCGAGCTGATAGCAACCAGTTTGTTTTTGAAGACTTGTCTTTGACGTCTACCATCATGTCCTCTCTTGACTTTTTTCTCCCGGAGAATGCTGCATCATGTATTTCTCCCTTTTCGTCCATGTCCTTTTTTTCCCCTTCTTCGCCTAAACACAAACAATTTGTATTTTTGCTTGTGTATCTGCTCTAGAGCATAGACTATTAAACTTTCTCCATTTTTATTCACTGATTATACATTTGCTACCTTTTTTCCCCTCTTGCAATTTTTCAGGAATACAATTGCCTATGAAAAATAGATTTGAAATAACATCACTGGTAAATCTCCTATGCCTGCAAGGCTGCATCATCTATGAGGGTGCATTTCTGAAATCCTATTCTGCTGACCCTTACCCTGATTACACTGTTGGTTGATTTATTTCTTTTGGTTACTCATATTCTCATACACAGTCCTTCCTACCTGCAGGTTCTTTACTGTATACTTATGTTGTTGTTAACTTGGCCTTAACCAATTTGGTCAAGTTCACGTTGGAAGACACCACCTACTTTGTTGAGGGAACTCTGAAGCACTCTGAACTAAAGTTACTTAGTGAATAATTGGGTATAGAACATCATCACACCTACATCCAAGAACCAGAGACGTAATGATGCCAAAGCAGAAGTCTAAGAGGAAAGAGGTTCCCATAGGTTAAAATTCTGGTCCACTGGACTTCTGTCTTGAACGTCAATAAAGGTCAGAATATTTACATACTGCTGGTCTGTACAGATACCTTAACAATGAGATTAAAACCTGCATCTACTGAGCACCTGTTTGATGATTCGACAGTTGTTAGGATCATTGACTACAAATGATGATTGACTTGAGTCACAAACAACAATTTCTTGGATTTTAACAGTGCTCTCTTGTGATAGTACTAGTCTTTGATATAGTAGGTATGAGGACAGTCATCAAACAAAAACTGGTTTTGTGTGGGACCTGGTTTAGAAGATGAGTCTTAAAATTATCTATCAATCGAGGTTTCCATATTTCATTGCTACCATTTCATTGCTGAATACCACAGTGCTATCTGCTTGTTTTCTTGCTATACATTCAAAATTTAGTTTCTTAATGATAATAAAAAAGTGCCAAGTAGATATACAGGGTCTGGTAGGTAAAAATCCCTGCCTTTAATCCCTGTGAACTGATCGCTACACCTTTGTCCTTACACCGTCTGAACATCATGGCTTCCAGTGGAATGGGGTAAGCTGGACTTTAACCTTTGGGTTTATATCTATAGGGGCTCTGGTGGGTAGTATATTTTTTGTACCCTCTTGGAACAGATCATGTGCTAAAGATGGATTACGAAACTTGGCACCTACCCGATATGGTCATCAATTTTATGGTGTTAACTAAACTAGATGTAGGCAGCATGAACTCAATGGCTGAAGTCTGTAATTTCTAAGGACTTTATGGACTTTAATCAAACCTGAATTCCTCGAGTCATTGTCTAGCGAGTCCTCAATTATAAGAATTTTTCAGAACTTCTTCAGTACTGGAATTCTCACAAGCCATACTTTCAATTAACCATCCTGTTCAGTCTCCATGTTCTTCCTATGCTCATTTTGGTTTCCAAAGCTATAGTTTGGTCATTTAGTTTCCTATGTTGTTGACCCCTTTTAAATATGAGGGTGCTTTAGATAGTTGGAAACCAAATTATGAGATCCTAGGATAACCGAAACCGATGGGACTGAAGACAGTAATAAAAGATGTCAAAACTAAATGAAAAATAAATTGTATAATTGCACTGGTTATCATTGACCAGAATAAATCCATATGAATTTAACTCTAAGAGTAAATACCCAAAAACAATAGAGAGTAAAATACCAATCTTACAAAAGGGGTAAGTCAGGATAAGAAAGGTATGGCTTATTTCTTCCTAAACCAGCGCCCCACCAGTCTGCAGGTTGGATGTGGTATTGCAGCTTTGCCCCAGAACTGTACCAAATGTTGAACTGGCATATCAGACACAACCCATGAGCAGGTGAGGCACTGTTTTTGGAACATGTTTTGCTTTCTTGCAAGCACTAACATCTTTCATCAGGGCATAGAACTGTCAACTGTTTCAATGTTGCCTTATTTAAGACTTACTGTGTCGGAGATCATCACGTCCTTCGGACTTTACATCCGTAAGGGATTCTTACCCTGAGCTGGCTGCTCATCCCTTGCTGAATTGTGTAGTCTACCGTATGGCATCCATATTACCTGAAAGTCCGTCACCTCACACAATTGAATATTATGAGCATCCCCAATTTTACATGTAGGCGTCCTTTTCGAGCTGCGTCACATTGAATCAGTCATACATGCCGTTGTAATGCTGTGGAATAAATCACATTTCGCTATACAGCTTTAGCTACTACATAGTTATTTTTGTTTTTCGCCAAGGGGTAGCTTGCAAAATGTAAAAAAAGAGACCTTTGCGTGATGTGTCCTACAGCTCCTCTACTAGATTCTCCTACAGACAACACAAAATACCTATAGAAACAGCGACCGGATTTGTGTGCTGGATGTAAATGCAGCCTACGGCACCGCTCTGTTATGAAGTTGTGAACGTAATGGGGACAGTGTTAGCCTGGAGAATTGAGAGCACTTTATGAAAAAAAAAATTCCCACTAATGGATGAGTCTTATTGGATTAATGATGTTTAACCCTTACAAGAGACAGCAGCGCACTCATGCCTTCCAGCCTCCAGTTGGAAGAAGAGAGGATTAAAAATGCAGGAGCATTAATTCAGATTTCACCAAAGGTTTATGAAATAGCCTTGAGCTTCTAAACCGCTTAAAAAGGGGCTAAAAAAATAGACCGGAAAAAAAAAAGAAATACAGTGTCCATGTAACGGCAAATGTCATGTTTATAATAAATGTCTTCGTTCAAGTAGAAGATCCCAAGATCCTCTATTGTGTGGGTCTAAGGCACTAAATTATATTCCGAGCAGGAAATCTGGATCGTCACCAAAATTCCATCAAATGGATTGAAATTCCTCCAGACGGAAATTAATTTGCACTACAAGGTGATTCATTTGCATGAATTACATTATTGGGGCTTAGATATGGAAAATTACAATATTTTTCCACCTTGTCTTATTTTTTTTATTCAATTTAAATTTTATCTTATTTTTTTACTTTTTTATTTTTTTTTGGGGGGAGGTGACCTTCCTTTGCTTCAGAAGCATTGCTATTCAGTACTTACAGCACTTACGTAATGCACTGCACCAAAAAACAGGCTCGTCAAGATGCAATCATGAAATTGACGGTTACTACACGACACTGAAAAATGTCAATGACGTACAGCAATGGTACTGGCAAATGCTAAGGAAATATATGGGAAATATTTCATAGACACTCTTGGGACCTTCATTGGGAACGTAAACCAGTTCTGAGATACTTGGTGAGGAAAGGGTAAAAAATGAGATTGGTCTTACAGGAAAAGCCCACTTCCTTGGACACAGATATTCTTGTCCTTCATTAGACACTAATAGCCACAGCCAAAGCTCCTTGTGGGATATAGGTGGCCATTAAATAATCTACTTTAGGGGCATTTCGGATTATCTTATGTTAACCTAAATTGCTCTAAGCTTTGCAGCCATATGTAAAATTATCCGTAAACCTGATGTTACTGCACCGCAACAATATAAATAAAGTTTTCGTATTTGAAAAAAAAAAAAATTGTGACTTATAATATCCAAATAATTTTTTTGCTCAACAGAACTAATCCCTCAAATGTTCTAAAAAATACCATAAGTATAAAAAAAAATGAAATGGGAATCTAAAATGCAGAACTATATATAACTTTATAGACACGTTAATCATCCTAAAGATACTTATATCTATAGAAAACTGAAGATTTATTGATTTAAGTCAGATTTTTTATCTTGTTAAAGCATTGTGTCAATAAGGCCTTGTATTTATCTCAATTTATTTTTCCAATTTTGTGTCTTTGCCCTAACTTTTTTCTTAAATTTAAAAATGTCCAATACTGAAGTGTCAAAATTTTAGAAAGGCCTCTTTTGGCGAGTCGAAATTTAACCAAAAAGATGTTATATTTCACCTTTGATCAGTCTTCGAAGCTTATAGCTTACTATAAAAAGAAAATTCAATGTAATAACATCAATTATTATCAATGAGAACTTATTCTTTCTTGAGGGGCCTGGATCATTGCTGGGGGAGGCACTAAAGCAGCGGAGACATTTGTTAATAACCTTAACCTTATACCATTATATGAAGACTTTATGTAATATAGGCCAGAGGCGTTCAACTCATATGTTTTCATACATTCGTATAGTTGTGTATGTTGTGATTTTACAGACCTGATGTGGAATTACAACATTTATTTAGTGTATGTGTCGTTTAAGAAACCTTTAGTCTACAGACAATGTCCCTTTATTGACATTTAGCAGGAAGGGCTCCCAGGCTTTCTGTGGGCCTGCAAAATTGCAAGAGACAATTGGTATCCAGAGTGGCAAGGAGACACTTCCTGACAGCATTAAGATCTCCGCGTAATGTTTATTAGACATTTACAGACTATTAGGTTTCCATTACTTGCTGCATTTATTCCTTTCTCTCTACTGCTGGTGGAAATCCTTAGGGAAGCCAAGCTCAGTCCAATCGTCTTCTGCATTTTTTTCTTAATTTAATTAACCCATTAAGTGACCGAGATGCACTTTTAGCTCTCTGCCTCCAAGGCCATGTAGAATTTAAAGAGTCAGCACTGCATGGTGCACTGACAACATAAATGACATTTGCTAGGATAAGGATAAACATTGCTCGATGGTTTCATGGATGGAGACTCAGACATTACGTAATAGCTTAATGGAGGTGGAGAAGGGATGTAGTCACATATGTGCATAAATATATAGAGGTATATCAATCAATGCATATACATGTGTGCATTTAAGATTTGTATATCTAATGGTATGTATAGTGTAATCTAATAGAACATACATATCAATAAATATAAGACAGATAATGTCATATACCTTGGTCCGTACATAAAGGAAAAAAAAAAACATAAAATCAAGAACAAAATTATTACACAGCTATAAAAAAAGGTCCAAGGTCCATAAAATATAGACGAACACTTTTCAATGTAACGTTTCTACCTAAAAGCAAAAATACAAACAATTCATTGAAACACAGAATTTTATAGCAGGTTAATAAAATGTATGAAAATCTATTAAAATGCATAAAAAAGCAAATTAAAAAAAATGAAAAAAGTCATTTTCCGTGCCAAGATGTGGAGCTTCCCGTTGTGTTGATTTCAGATATCCATGTAGAATCCGGAGGTCTTCTTCCAAAAATCCTCCTTGGTTGCAGCTTATTAGAGCCTCTCTTGGCATTCACCGCGTGCCTTAATTGTATGGACATTTAAATCAAGGTCCGCTGTGAACACGGAGAGAAGGGCCTCTCTTAGGTTGACTACAGGAAAAATACAAACAGCATCAACAGACATCATTAGAAACGACTCTCTCCTCCGCATCACTGCAAAGCATCCTTATCCCCTAAACCTCGGCTGGACAATGGCATTATACCAAGTGCTGCAGTCCGAATGCTTTCCTTTGTTCTTCCTGCTGAAAGCTTCGATGAAAAGAGACCTCTTATCTGGTTTTTTTTCTTCTTCTTATATTCTCGTTGGCTTCCTCACGTCGTCCCCAGCTGCGGAAGCACCCGGCATCTTCCATGCAGTACATCAGTGGCGGCTGCTAACACAATGACAGTCGCATTGCATCGACGAGGCTTCTGCTACTGCTGACACAGAGATAAGCAAATGGTTGAGGATGGTGCTTCGGTCAAGAATAATAAAAAAAAGAAGAAAAAAAAGTGAAAAACCAGAAGGAAATAAAAGATTATTGACGTTATCTATTGTGAAAGGCGTGGGGCACGCGCAGCATTCTGTTTTGTAGCATAAATGATCTGGTTCAATAAGAGGGCCTGCAGGCTGTATATAAAGCACCCGACTCTGTCTCCGCAGTCAGTCCTTTTACTGAGGTCTCAAGTGGTGCAAAAAAATAGGAGAGGGGCCCATCTGGCTTCTCATCAGCTTTGTCAAGTCTTGCATACGCTAAAATGCTAATGACCTAGATAGCTCATGCAAAATGCAACAGCAGAGAGAGGGAGAGAGAGAGAGACAGAGAAAGGGGGGGAAGAGAGAGAGAGGGTGGTAAAGAGGGGAGGGAGCAGGGAAGAGACTGAGATTGTATGGTTGCATTACATATACCCTTCCCAATCCCTTTACTGATCAATCTGGCTCACCTCCTATTTTAAACAGTGCATTCATTTGCCAAAGGTCAAGCTATGCTATACTCGGTAAATATATGTGCATTATACAGACCCTTTCTTGTTGCCCCCATTAGAGTACTATTTATATTGCATCAAAACATGGCTGCCTTTTATCAGCACAGCCCAACAGTCAAAACATGATAAGTACCCAAAAATATATTGTGATTACTATGGAAAACCGCACAGCCAACCCCAATAAACATCTTCCAGCATAGCATAGCCAGCATTGAATACATCTCCCTAAAGAGCCTAGTCAGTCTCGAATACATCTTCCAACAAAGCATAGTCAGTCTCGAATACATCTCCCGACAAAGCATTGTCAGTCTCGAATACATCTCCCGACAAAGCATAGTCAGTCTTCAATACATCGCCTTACAGAGCGTAGCCAGTCTCCAATGCAAATCCAGATAGGGCATAGTCAGTCTCTGATGCATCTCCTGATAGAGCATGGTCAGTCTCCAGTACATCTCCTGTTAGAGCATAGTCAGTCTCCAATATATATTCCGATAGAGCATAGTCAGTCTCCGATACATCTCCCAATAGAGCATAGTCAGTCTCCGATACATCTCCTGTTAGAGCATAGTTAGTCTTGAATACATCTCCTGACAAAGCAGTCAGCCTTCAATACATCTCCCTACAGAGCATAGCCAGTCTCCAATATACCTCCAGATACAGCATAGCCAGTCTCCGATAAATCTCCCGATAGAGCATAGTCGTTCTCCAATATATCTCCAGATAGAGCATAATCGTTCTCTGATATATCTCTCAATAGAGCATAGTCAGTCTCCGATACATCTCTTGATAAAACAGTCAGTCCCTAATACATCTCCCAATAGAGCATAGTCAGTTTCCAATATATCTCCTGATAGAGCAATCAGTCTCCGAATCATCTCCCGATAGGGTATAGTCAGTCTCAAATACATCTCCAGACAGAGCGTAGTCAGTTTCCGATACATCTCCAGGAAGATTGCAGACTATGACAGGTAATGTCCTGATGCAAGAAACTGTCTACTCACCCGCTTCGCTGGATGCTAATACAGGATACATGTCCGAAAAGCCTGTGATGTCGAAAGGGATGCACAAAGTCAACCACCAGAGATACGTAGCTGTTATCCAGCCAGAGAGAGAACAAGATTCAACGCCTCGCAAAAAGACAATAGGGTCGAATATTGCCCAAAGGGCCTGCCATGCAATGCAACCACTCAAATGTCAAACTCTTGCAATCGGACATTCCAGTACTCGCATAAAGGTTACCTCTCTCTTAGCATGAAGTCCAGACCTTTCCTCTTGAAGGCATCTTTGCAAACCTCAGCCTTTCTTTGTCTAGGAGAGCGATGGGTTGCCTTTTTTTTGTATTGCCACTGATCAAACCTCACAGTACTCATGCAAAGCCATAGCTGTCTTGTCTACCCCACACTAGAAATGGCTCGATTGCTCCCTTGCCCTCACCAGCCATCGAGATCCTCAGACTTGTGTGGTTTGGGACAGCAATAAAAGCAACACTGACCTTCCACCACTCACCAACCCTGACGAACAGCGGAGCTGCTGGACCAATCCACTTTCAAATACGAGCTTGTCTGCTCCTACCTCCTTATTTTGCTGCTCTTCCTACACCTGCAGTATAGGCAGCAAATGGCATCTAGAAAAGCACTCCCCACTACAAAATACTGTATGCATTCCAACAAATTCTCAGCCACACTGAAGGATTTGTTAAAAGCAAAAAAGAGGAGGGGGGGAAGGAGGATAAAAAAAAAACCTGCATGCATACGAAAGGACGTAGGAGAAAAAGGGAGCACAATAGAACCTGTCACAAAAGAGAGCTGTAAAACACCTAAAGGAAGAAAAAAACAAAAAAGTGAAAAATTTGCTCTCGAAACCTACTCCGATGTTTACATATCCTGCAAGAGTGGCTTTTTGTAGGACCCGATCTGGAGAAAGAGGCAGGAGAACCTTCTCACTTTTCAATCCCCAGTCCTAATCTTTCTCACTGTCCTCTTTTTGCTGATCCCCCTCCTTTTTTTTTTTTCTTGAACGGATTATTCAGCCTCCCCCCCCCAAAAAAAAAAATCACATCTGCTGACTCCATGCTGAAAAACAAGAGGATTATAATTCTTGTAAATAAAGCAAGACCCTCCGTAGATAGGCACTCGTCACACCTGCCCCCCATGTGTACCTCCCCTTCTCTGCCGTGCGGGATGCAATTCGGTTTTATTATGCCAAGGGTGTAGTCATCAAAATGATGAAGAAGAGGAAGATGAGGGGAGGGTGAATAATAGAGCATCAATGACCATATTTGAGTTTAGGGACATGGGGGAGGGGGCTCGGGAAGAGAGAGAGAAAAAAAAAGGACAGGGGACGTGTGGAAGGAGGTGGGGGGTAGGACGGAATCTTCTTAATTTTAACCTTGCAGAATGTCAGTGACAGCCACACCCACGCGACCCACTGAAAAGAAGATGATGCTTAAGAAAATATAAGATGGGGGGTTGTGAGAGGGGGTGATAGCGTGCAGATTATTGAATCAATTGCTGTTTATTCTCTAAAAATTAAATATTGTTACTACTGCGGGTTTTCTCCTTCTGTCCTACATGGCGCACGCGGGGTTATCCACTAACGACGCAATGCAGCTCAAGCTCTCGAAAAAAAAAACCACTCCTTACGCTCAGCTCCCCCCCCCTCGTCAGGATTTTTCTGCTTAAGAACTAAACATTTACATCCATCTTCCCGAATGCAAATAACAAAAAAAAAAGAGAAATAATGCACAAAAATATTCACGCCCTACGTCTCTTAACCTCCCCTTTCCGACAAAGTATGCAAAGGTCTCGAATTTAGCCATGACGTCATAACCTAAGTGGAGGTGCTGGATTAACGGTTATTTTCACCCCTCCGCTGATCCTTCTGGATGTTGTTGATACCTTGTGGGCGAGAATACTTTATGTTGTTGTTTATTTCTTTTTTTTTGCATTTGTTTTCTAAGTTGGAGGCAGGGTGTGTTTGATTGCTGCATTGATTCCTTTGCAGTATTTCTGCTACTGCAGTCTGTACCTTGCTGTTATTCTCCAGGCAAGAGAGGAAGGCTGTGCTAACAGGGGCTGTAGAGGTGGAACAATGGAGGAGACTGGCATTTTTATTATTATTATTTTATATGGGTTTTTTATATTTTTTTTTAACCGATCGAGTGCTAGTTACCTGACTTCTGTAACACAAATGCAGTCATCTTATATATTACATCTCTTCTTTAATTGGTCTGGATATTCGGCGCCCAGCGCCCCTCCACCCCCACCCTCCGCATACTCCCGATTATTCTTTACATGGGATTTCCTGCAACATTAGTATACGGTGTGTTGGAGGTGTCAAAATGGACCTCAGGGGTCACCCTATTTTATGTGTGCTACCAGATGCTGCCGAGTCGTGTGTAAAAACCAATAACCGTGAAGAATATATGAAGAAGGGAAAAAAAACACATTTTTGTTTTGTTTTTTTTTATTATTATTATTTTTCAATGTAGTGTAGAATATAAACAAGCTTCTGAAAAAGTAAAAAAATTGAAGACTTTTTGCCTATAGATGCTTTTTTTTCTACTGCACGCACATTTTATTTTTTTGCCTATAGATGCTTTTTTTCTACTACACGCACACTTTGTTTTTTGCCTACAGATTTTTTTTCTTCTGCACGCGCACTTTATTTTTTTTGCCTATAGATTTTTTTTTCTTTTTCTACTGCACGCACAGTTTATGTTTTTGCCTATGGATGCATTTTTCTTTTTCTACTGCACGCACACTTTATTTTTTGCCAATAGATTTTTTTTCTACTGCACGGTCACTTTATTTTTTGCCTATAGATTTTTTTTCCACTGCACGCACACTTTATTTTTTTGCCTATAGATGTATTTTTCTTTTTCTACTGCACGCACACTTTATTTTTTGCCTATAGATTTTTTTCTACTGCACGCTCACTTTATTTTTTGCCTATAGATTTTTTTCCCACTGCACGCACAGTTTATATTTTTGCCTATAGATGCATTTTTCTTTTTCTACTGCACGCACACTTTATTTTTTGCCTATAGATTTTTTTTCCACTGCACGCACACTTTATTTTTTTGCCCATAGATGCATTTTTCTTTTTCTACTGCACGCACACTTTATTTTTTGCCTATAGATTTTTTTTCTACTGCACGATCACTTTATTTTTTGCCTATAGATTTTTTTTCTACTGCACGCACAGTTTATATTTTTGCCTATAGATGCATTTTTCTTTTTGTACTGCACGCACACTTTATTTTTTGCCTATAGATTTATTTTCAACTGCACGCACACTATATTTTTTTGCCCATAGATGCATTTTTCTTTTCTACTGCACGCACACTTTATTTTTTGCCTATAGATTTTTTTTTCTACTGCTCGCACAGTTTATGTTTTTTCCCTATAGATGTTTTTTTTCTACTGCACGCACACTTTATTTTTTGCCTATAGATGCTTTTTTTCTACCGCATACACAGTTTATGTTTTTTGCCTATAGATTTTTTTTCTACTGCACGCACAGTTTTTGTTTTCGTCTATAGATGTTTTTTTTCTAATGCACGCACAGTTTATATTTTTTGCCTATAGATGCTTTTTTCTACCGCATACACAATTTGTTTTTTGCCTATAGATTTTTTTTCTACCTCATACACAGTTTATGTTTTTTGCCTATAAATTTTTTTTTCTACTGCACGCACAGTTTGTTTTTTGCCTATGGATATTTTTTTTCTACTGCACGCACACTATTTTTTGCCTATAGATGCTTTTTTTTGTACTGCATGCACAGTTTATGATTTTTGCCTATAGATGTTTTTTTTCTACTGCATGCACAGTTTTTTTTTTGCCTGTAGATGCTTTTTTTTTTTTCTACTGCATGCACAGTTTTATTTGCTAGACGACCTCCTGCTGATTCTGCCATTTTTATCACAGTTACCTCATTTTCTAGGCCAAGCTTTGTGTAGTTGATTTTTTTTATGTTTTTTTTTAGGTATAACACTAAGTAATGCTAACCACTAACACCAAAATATAATGCAGAAATTTTTTTACATTTTTTTTCCTTTTGATGGTGAATTAAATTAAGCATTAAAAATTCCATTTTCGGCTTCTTTTTGAAATGTCAATCACATGCAGACATGTCGAAACAGACTTAGACAAGAAGCCACCGTGGCCTACTTCAGATATTTATGTTATTTTTGATGTTGGTTTTTTTTTACTTGATATTTTGGAAAATCTAATTTTGTGATATTTAGATTTTTTTCGTTGTCTTTTTGAATTTTTGAAAAGGACGAGCAAGTTTGGATTTTTGCAGTTCTACAATCCCATGAGGGGGAGTCGTGGCTCTGAATCGGCTTCTGAAGAGCGGGTCTTGTATATAGATCATGTATATACTGACTGCGACGACAACATACATAACCTACCCATCACATATGTCAGTAAATTTACTCTCTTGTATCTCTAATTTTCCTCTAAATTAATCTGAAACATTGTTTTTTCCTTTTTTGAATAATCTAAAATGGAATTTAAACACATATAAAACAGATATGAAGAGGCGCCCGGTTGGAGACATTTACATACGTTACACCAATTCATGTTCTATCTTTCATGTAACTTTGCTGATCATGAAGTTGTTTATCGTTGAACATGGGCAACTTGGATAACTTTACCTTTCATAGCTTCATTTGTTTTTTTATTTTTTGCACTGCCAGTTGTGTATTAAGCAATGATTATGTTTAATTACATCTTTTCAATTTATGTTTCATTAAAAAAAAGTTAATTTAAAAAAATAAATAAATAAATAAAAAATTATATATATATATATATATATATATATATATATATATATATATATATCTATATATATATATATCTTGCATGCTTGGCCTATGTCATAGCTAAAGAAAGTAAAATAAAATAAAAATAATAAGCATAAAAGAATAAATATATTGATTTTTATTTATATATGATTTTTTATTTATATATATGTATATATATATATATATATATATATATATATATATATATTATTGAGACCGTGAAGAAGGCGGCATATTGTCTCCACCGAAACGCGTAGTCTGTCCAGCGTGATGTCTGCACCTTGCTATTGGACTCTGGAAACTTTTTTAATCCATTTGCAATAAATTTTGGATTTTAATCACAATACCTGAAGTCTCCATTCCTGCTGGACCTTTCCACGTTGATTTTCTACATTGTTGGATTTGTTCCCAGTTCTGGTCCGTGCAACACAGAGAGAACAGGTATATATTATCCAGAGTTCGGAGGACAGTTGGTCCACCTTGTATGTTGAGATATATATATATATATATATATATATATATATATATATATATACACATATATCATATCTTATCTTATATACTTGGCCTATGTCATAGCTGAGGAATGTAAAAAAATATATATAATAATACAATTTTATATATAAATATAAAGATATATACAATTTTATATATATATATATATATATATATATATAAAATTTTATATACTTTATATATATGTATATATATATATATATATATACATATACATAAAAAAAAATATATATATATACATTTATATCTTGTATACTTGGCCCATGTCATAGCTGAAGAAAAGTAAAAAAAGAAATAATAATAATATAAGAAAATTCTCTCTCTCTCTCTATATAAGTTTTTTATTTTTCTATTTATAGGTATATTTTTCAGTAACATGTAAATTGTTCTTTTATTCTATGAACTACTGACAACGTCTCTGAATTTCCAAGCAAAATAATCATTTAGAAATGACATATGAATCAAGCTGTATACAAGGTTATCCTGGAAAAACAGTTGCTCTTCTGCTCAGGCAATGTTCTCCAACTCTGAGGACTGTTTTTTCCAGCAGGAAAATGCGCCATGCCACACAGCTAGGTCAATCAATGTGTGGATGAAGAACCACCGCATCAAAACCCTGTCATGGCCAGCCCAATCTCCAGACCTGAACCCCATTGAAAACCTCTGGAATGTAATCAAGAGGAAGATGGATAGTATAATAAAAAATCTATACATAAATATATATATATTCTTTTTCTCCATCTTTGACATAGGCATCTTTGACATAAGTATAAAAGATAAGCCTTAAACTAAACAGCACTGGTGAAAGAGTGACTAAATAAAATAAAATAAAAACCCACAATAAAATTGGATCCTTTAGATCTCTTTAATCCATTAAGAAAAAGTGGTTTGAATGGCAAGGTTTAACGACATTGGTTTACGTGCGCATTCGTGCTCGTGGTGACGTAACTGTGAGCATTACGACAGATCATTTAAGTTCACTCAGATGTAAAGCGGCCTTTACCAAACGTCTCTCCATCTTGAGGATATTTCCCTTTTCTCCTTATCGGCTGGACCAAAGATTAGTCCAGAGCGCGGCCTCTTTTAATAAATCCGACTTTAGATATATTTTTCTACTGTACTATTTATGCTTAAAGAGAAATTTCAAAAACATTTAAGAACAAAATGGTTCTAGTAGATTTTATTTTCACACATTGATATTTAAGTATTTATTTTTTTATATACTTTATATCACTTTTATTTGTACTGTATATATATATCCTGTATCTTATCTTGTATACTTGGCATAAAAAACCATAATAATACTAAATATATAAATAAGTAAATATATATATATATATATATATATATATATATATATATATATATATATATATATATATGTATATATATATATACATATATATATATATATATTATACATATATATATACAAATATATATAAGATATATACATATCTTTAAAGACCGTTTTGGAACATTTAAAAGCGCCATCTACATATATTCCCATTGACACGACGTGACATCACTCGTCTCGAGACCCGTGCAACGCCATTTCGATACCCCGCAACTTATGAGTGTGCACACGTGTCACTGTCCCGTCAATTACGTCTTAAGGTGGTCCTTGAAATAGCTGTGAATATGGGAAGGTTAACCCTTTAACTCCCGGCGGGGGTGGGTGGGAAGGAAGTCGCCGTGTGCAAAATGAGGCCAGATCTTTACTCTCCGCTCTGTAATGGTTAATTTATACGCATTGTGCAGAAATGCATGGTCAGGGGGAAAAAAAAAGAGACTGATGGAAAAGCTGTCCCTTCAAGGGGAACCTTGCGTAATGACTGAGACAGCTCACTAATCTACAGTACGTTGTTATCAGCAGCACTTCATTGTTTAGGAAATTAAATATGCTTTCCGAGGACAAAGGACGTCGTACACACGACCCTCGTGCTCTCATGCCTACTGTATATTCTGTAAGGCATGGATAATTATTTTATACTTTTTTTTTTACATATAATTTTGTTTCGGGGGAAGAATGAAGAAGACTATAATATATACGTTATGCAGCAAGTATTGGGTTCACCAGAAGTCAATCATCCGATGAATACTAAGAATGATCCAGTCCAATTTACAAAAATACAATTTTTATTTTTTTTTTTACAATTTTCTGAAAAACAATTGCAGTAAAATTAAAATTTTGAAAATTCAATTCCTCAATTTTGTAATATTTTTTTCTTATAATATATATTTTTTTTTTTACAAGCTTTGTAAAATGGCAGAAAACACAAGATGGCTGCAAATGCAGATGCACTGCGGGCTGACCTAGTTTCTGCGGAATTAGTGAAAATCCAATGTAAAAAAAAAAAAAAAAAAGTGGAAACGTTTATGCCTTAGGAGATTGCTAGAATCTGTGGTTCTGCATCTGCTCATTGCAACCGGGACTTCATCTGTTCTCTAGGGCAGGCCGGGAATCAGACAACGACATGGCATAAAAAAAATCCAGTTATACATTTTTGGACATATTTAAAAAATTAGAATAAAAATAAAATAAAAAAATAATAAAAAAAAAAAAAAATATATATATATATATATATATATATATATATATAATACAAATTTCAAATTATTTTCATTGAATTTACAGAAAACAATATTATGTATAATCGTCCATCAAGTTAGTCATATTATAATACTAACATACAGAAATACAAATATTAACTCACAAAACTCTCAACCCTCCCTCCCACCCCCATCCCTCCTCTATATATGTTTTTTTATTTATTTATTTTTATTATTATTGTTTATTAATTTATTAAAATAATAATAAATAAAAAATGATAATAAAAAATAAATTATATATATATATAAATATAAAATAAAAATAAATTTTTATATATACAAAAATATTATATTATTATAATATATAATATTATATATATATATATATATATATATATATATAAATATATATATATAAAATATAATATTATATATTATAATAGTAATATATATTTATATATATAAAAATAATATATATATATATATATATAAATATATATATATATATATAAATATATATATATATATATATATATAAAATATATATATAAAATAAAAATAATATATATGTAATAAAATTAATAATAATAATTATATTATATTATATGATTATTTGTTATTATTTTTATTTATTATTATTAATAATAATATCTATTTAAATGTTTTTATTTATTTTTTATTATTTTTTATTTATTATTTATTTTTATTTTTAAATATATATATACTTTCAAATGGCCATCGATATCAAACCTTCAAATCCTGTGCCTTCACTTTACAGGAAAAATAAAATATAATAAAATAAAAAATTCTATGCAGAGCCTTATATGTGATCATTAAAATGTTGCAAAAAAAGTCTAAAAATAAAACAAAAAAACATTTTCTTGTTGCTCCTATTACATAAATCTGTGCACTAGAGGACCCTAAAACCCAGAAGTTGAGGCGTCATCTTTTTGACACCCCTCCTCTACTCAAAGTATTAACACATTAAGAAATTACAACGTAAAACTCTAAAAAAAAAAAAAAAAAGTCATTGACCAAAATTTTCCAGGTCCATATGGCATGACATCTGTGCGGCATCCTCCCTAAAAGAAGCAGCATCCCCTTTAATGGTCTAATGCATGATATCTCCCTTGAGATTGCCAATATGAGCTAAGTATTAAGTCTTAGGTTCCAGATGAGTTAAAATCAGTTGAATGTCATCCAATCATTCCGTTGACCCTTTTAGAGCTGGGAGGAGATTTTTTTTTTGGACAATTTTGAGAACTATAATCCCCTTCATTTTTTGTTTCATTTGGTACAATCCTTAAATGTGTAATCGCCATACTGAATACATACGACCTGCTTATGGTGAACGCACACACAATCCGCAGGAACGTCATTGATACATTTAAAAAATAAAAAAATTGACCACAATTAATCAATTTTTTTATTATTTTTATACCCCTTTACAATAAAAATTCATTTAATATATAGACATATTTCTTATATAGGTCGGATTTTTTTCAGCATTTATTTTTATTTATTTTTATATTGCCAATAAGATTCTGGAATCCTGAAAGACGCTTTATCGTATTCGATTTTTTTTTTTTTACTTTGTGTACATTTAATTTTATTTATTTTTGTATTGTAGATAAGATTCCGCAATCCTCAGATACACTTTATCCTCTCTGATTCTTTTTTTTGGGCGCATTTATTTATTTATTTTTATATTGCTAATAAGATTCTGTAATCCCAAGAGACACCTTATCCGCTCTGATTTTTTTCCATTTTTTTTTTAATATTTATTTTTATTTATTTTTATATTGCAGATAAGATTCTGCATTCCCAAGAGACGCTTCATCCCTTGATTTTTTTCCATTTTTTTATTGCATATTTATTTTTATCTATTTATTTATTTATTTTTTTATATTGCAGATAAGATTCCGCCTTCCGAGTCTGAGTTTTTAACATTTTTTTTGCACATTTATTTTTATTTATTGTTATATTGCATATAAGATTTTCCAATCCCAAGAGACGCCTTATGCTTTCTGATTTTTTTAAATTTTTTTTGAAAATTTATTTTTATTTATTTTTATATTGCAGATAAGATTCGCAATCCTGAGAGACACTTTATCCTTTGTGATTTTTTTTTAAATTTTGAGCATTTATTTGTATTAATTTATTTATTTAAAGAGTCTGCAATACCAAGGGATGCTTTATCCTCTTAGATGTTTTTTATTTTTTTGCGCATTTATTTATTTTTATATTGTAGATAAGATTCCGCAATCTTGAGAGGCTTTATCCCCTCAGATTTTTTTTTATTTTTTTGCACATTTATTACTATTTATTCTTATATTTTAGATAAGATTCCGCCATCCTGAGAGATGCTTTATACTCTCTGATTTTTTTGCATTTATTTATTTATTTTTATATTACAGATAAGATTCTGCAATCCTGAGAGACACTTTATTCTCTCTGATTTTTTTTTACATTTTTTTGCGAATTTATTTAGATTTTTTTTATATTGCAGATAAGATTCCGCTATCCTGAGAGGTGCTTTATCCTCTCTGGGTTTTTTTGCGCAATTATTTATTTGTTTTTATATTGCAGATAAGATTCACAATCTCGAAAGACTCTTTATCCTCTCTGATATATTTTTTGCGCATTTATTTTTATTTATTTATTTTTATTATGCAGATAAGATTCCACAATCTCGAGAGATGCTTAATCCTCTGATTTTTTCTTATTTTTTTGCACATTTATTTTTATTTTTTTTATTTATTTTTATATTGCAGATAAAATTCCGCAATGCAAAGAACGCTTTATTGCATTTGTTTTTTTTAATTTTTTGCGCATTTAATTTAATTTATTTTTATATTGCAGATAAGATTCCGCACTCTGTGCTTTATCCTCTGATTTCTTTTTTACTTTTTTTGTGCATTTATTTTATATTTATTTATTTTTATATTGCAGATAAGATTTGCAATCCTGAGAAACTCTTTATCCTCTGATTTTTTTTTTACTTTTTTTTTGGCATAATTTTTTTTATTTATTTTTATATTGCAGATAAGTCACAATCCCGAGAGATGCTTTATCCTCTCTGATTTTTTTTTAAAAAAATTGCGAATGTATTTTTAATTATTTATATTGCGGATAACATTCCGCAATCCTAAGAGACACTTATTCCTTTCAGATTTTTTTTTATTTTTTGCTCATGCATTTTTATTTATTTATCTATTTTTATATTGCAGATAAGATTCCGCAATCCTGAGAGATGCTTTATCCTATGATTTTTTTTTTTATTTTTTGTGCATTTATTTATTTTTATATTGCAGATAAGATTCTGCAATCCCGAGAGATGCTTTATCCTATGATTTCTTTTTTTATTTTTCGCGCATTTATTTTTCTTTCTATTTCTCTATATTGCAGATAAGATTCCACAATCCCGAAAGACGCTTAATCCGCTCAGATTTTTTTTTATTTTTTGCTCATGTATTTTTATTTATTTATCTATTTTTATATTGCAGTTAAGATTTGCAATCCTGACACACTCTTTATGCTCTGACTTTTTTTAAAAAATGTTTGCACATTTATTTTTATTTATTTTTATATTGCAGATAAGTCACAATCCTGAGAAACGCTTTATCCTCTCTGATTTTGTTAGAAATTTTTTTGCAAATTTATTTTTAATTATTTATATTTAGATTGCAGATAACATTCCGCAATCCTGAGAGACGCTTTATCCGCTCAGATTTTTTTTAATTTTTTGCTCATGTATTTTTATTAATAGATTTATTTATTTTTATACTGCTGATAACATTCCGCAATCCTGAGAGACGCTTTATCCTATGATTTTTTTTAATTTTTTGTGCATTTATTTTTATTTATTTATTTATTCTTATATTACAGATAAGATTCCGCAATCCTGAGAGACGTTTTATCCTATCGATTTCATTTTGCAAATCAATACATATGCCGGCTGAATGAGTACATGTATCGTATGCACAGCTTGGTGCCACGCGGCTTTTTTTTTGCTTCGTACCTTGAGGACGTTTACAGTCGTCTGTACCTTGCAAACAGATAGGCAGACATTTTTCCGCATGTGAAAAGAAAATAGCATATTACGCTTTTTTTTCTACGCTGTTTAAAATTCCTAGGTGGTGGTGAAGTATGGGAGGAGGGGATATGACATGTGCTGTGCATGAAAGTCTCTGTAATTGATGCGTAGTAGAATGGGAAACATGATTTACATTAGTGGGGGTTATTTTGGGCTAACACATGCAGAAAAAAAATCCTGCTTTTAGGGCAGGTATTCTGCATATTGCCTGATAAATCACTGCGTGTTTGACAAATGTCCGTTTAGAGAGGAAGGAATATTTGCAGAATTCCTCTGCTCTCATCATTACTAGGGTTTAATTTATAGCAGTATATACCTTCATATATATATTTTTTATCATAGAGAAAAAAAATGAGTCAATTCTAATTTTTTACAGGGGATGGGGGGAGGAGGGTGGAATTATATATATATATATATATATATATATATATATATGTATATATATATACATATATATATATATATTATATTATATATATATTTTTATTACTATTTCACTTTTATATCCTGTTGTATCTTCTTATATTTTTTTTTACTATATATTTTTATTATTATTTCACTTTTATATCCTATGCTATTTTTTTCTTTTTTCTTATACTTTTTTTAATATATAATTTTATTATAATTTCACTTGTATATCCTATTATTTTTTTTCTTTTGTCCTATACATTTTTTTAACATATATTTTTGCTATAATTTCACTTTTATACCGTGTTATTTTTTTCTTTTGTCTTATACATTTTATTATTTTTATAGTATATATTTTTAGCATAATTTCAAATTTATATTTTGTTATTTTTTTTTCCTTTGTCTTCTACATTTAATTTTTATAATATACATTTTTTATTATAATTTCACCTTTATATCCTGTTATTTTTTTTCTTTTGTCTTAAACATTTTTTTATATATTTTTTTATTATTATTTCATTTTATATGATATTTGTTTTTTCTTTTGTCTTATACATTTTATAATTTTTATACTATATATTTTTATTATTATTTCACTTTTATATCCTGTTATTTTTTCTTTTGTCTTATACCTTTTATTATTTTTATCCTACATATTTTTATTATTATTTCACTTTTATATCCTACATTATTCTTTACTTTTATCTTATACCTATTATTTTTATAATATATATTTTTATTATTATTTTGCTTTTATATCCTATATCTTTTTTTTTCTTTTGTTATATATTTTATTATTTGTGTAATGTATATTTTTTTTCATTATCTTACTTTTATATCCTACATCATTTTTTTTCTTCTCTTTTGTATATTTTATTTTTGTAATATTTCTTTTCATTATTATTTTATTTTAATATCTGACATCATTTCCTCTTGTTTATATTTATTATTTATATATATATATATATATATATATATATATATATATATATATATATACATATATATATATATACATATATATATATATATATGTATATATATATATATATATATATGTGTGTGTGTATGTATATACATATATATATATATATATATATACATATATATATATATATACATATATATATGAGAACTAAATTATAAAAAGATCTATAAAATAACAAAGAAAATCATACAGGATATAAACATAAAATAATAATAAAAATAATAAAAAGATGTATAACACAAAGGAAAACATCATATAGGATCTAAAAATGAAATAATAATAAAAATATATATTCTAAAAATAATAAAATATATAAAAGAAAAGAAAAAATGATGTATGTTATAAAAGTAAAAAAATATGTTATAATTACTTTATTTTAATATCCGACATAATTTTTTCTTGTTTATATTTATTATATATTTACTATATATTTATTATATATAATTTTATATTTTTTATATTTACTAATATATATATATATATATAAATATAAACAAGAAAAAATTATGTCGGATAGTAAAATAAAATAATAATATATTTTTTTACTTTAATATCATACATCATTTTTCTTTTATTTTATATATTTTATTTTTAGAATATATATTTTTATTATTTCATTTTTAGATCCTATATGATGTTTTCTTTTGTTTTATACATCTTATTATTTTTATTATTATTTTACCTTTATATCCTATATGATTTTTACTTTTGCTTTACACATCTTTTTATTATTTTTATTATTATTTTATGTTTACATCCTATATGATTGTTTTCTTTTGTTTTATAGTTTTTTTTATTATTTAATTTTTATATTCTGTATTTTTTTCTTTTGTTTTATATATTTTATTATTTATATAATTTACATTTATTATTTTATATATTAAGATTTAACTTTTTTATATTTGTGGTTTTTTTATATACACATCTAAATAATCAGTATGATTAGAGTCATTATTTTACACAGGGCTTTGCAGAAAATGTCATCTGTTTTCACAGATTGGGGGCTGCACGCTAGCATATTATATAATGGCCGTGCCATGCATTCACAAGAATAGAGACGATCGATTTTTGTTTTCTTTTTTTTTTTTCCGAACAGTAGAAATCCCATCATTCTTTGCAGCCTCTATAAATACGGTCATATCTCCATCTTGCAGACTCCATTTTGTTTGTAGATAAATCATACAGGAAAGGTTCAAGGTTGCGTATAATTCAGTAAGACACTTCATAGGGTCTTTGTTCTGAGCACAATGCCTTTTGCCTGGCGCGGCTGTGCAGAGGTGCATATTTTCTGCTAATAACCCAATAACGACCTTTATAACAAATCAGGGCGTTATTACTATCACAAGTACGTGGGGGGGGAGAGGGGGCGCCCGGAGATAAGCAAATTGTATACATCTGATTAATTCCGGGAGTGGACCCTTTATATTGCAGTCCATCTGCCAGAAGGGAGCGTGTATATTATATGCGTGTTTAGATATGGATAACATATCCCTTGCAGGACTAGCAGTCTCCGCTCTTGTGGGTGTTAATAATGCATGGGTAGAAGAAACTGCGCTCGCTGCTCATTGCAGATATCTACTGCCTGCGTTTACAATAACAATAGAAAGATTGCTATAACCAACCGTGATTTTTTTTTTTTTTTTTTATGCAAAAATAATATGGTGTCGACAGAACTGAGCAGAAAAAAAAAAAACAGATGTGCAAAGAAATATTACATGAGGTCAAATTTTGATATACGGAACATATTTTAAAAATTTTCAGAATGTTTTTTTTCAAAAATTGTAAAAATTCCTCTAAATATCAGGTAGAGTCCTATGAAAAAAAATTCAGAATTTTTTTTTTCCCCAAATTTTAAAAATTCCTCTAATTATCAGAGTCCTACCAGAAATCTATTTGGCCTTCTTTCGAGACAGCCCTATTTTTGGACATGTGAAACAACTCATTAATCAAAATGTGGGACATCACAAAAGAAACCTGAGTATTCACATGACGTAGAAAGGAAGTCAACAAAGGCCATATCCTTTAAGAAAAGAAGCTCACCCCCACTTTATTAATAGTTTGCACCAACGCCCCCTGAGTTTCACCATATACGTGCATGTGAACAGATGTGGGGAGTAATGAGAGTAAAGGCTGCTTTACACGTAGCGAGATCGCTAGCGATCGCACCCGCCACCATCGTTTGTGCGTCACGGGAAAATCGCTGCCCGTGGCGAACAATATCGCCGGTACGCGTCACACCAACTTACTTTCCTAACAACGCCACTGTGGCCAGCGAACAACCTCTTTTTTAAGGGAGCGGTTAGTGCGGTGTCACAGCGACGTCACACAGCAGGCCACCAATAGAAGTGGAGGGGCAGAGACCAGCCGCATGAACGTCACTCCCACCTCGTTGCCGGAGGACGCAGGAACGCTGTTGTTCATCGTTCCCGGGGTGTCACACATAGCAATGTGTGCTGCCTCAGGAGTGACGAACAACCTGCGTCCCAAACAAGCAACGATATTTTGAAAATGAACGACGTGTCAACAATCAGCGATTTGGTGAGTATTTGGGATCGTGAGCGGTCACTCGTTAGTGTCACACACAACGACGTCGCTAACAAAGCCGGATGTGCGTCACGTGACCCCAGCGACATCTTGTTAGCAATGTCGTTGCGTGTAACGGGGCCTTAAGCCACAGTAAGACATTTCTGGCAACAAGGGAACATGTCACTGGATGTTTATAAAACTTACCTACCGGTCGGTGCGGAGCAGACTGGGTTGGATGGGCGTCTTTGTTCTCCGGGTCCGCGCCTCCTCTTTCAGCCATCTTTGTCATCTTTCTGAAGCTAGTGTGGATGACGTGTTTTACGTCATCTACACTAGCCTACAGTGAGGCCTGCTCATGGCAGATCAAATTGCACCTGTGCAGGACCTCAATGTTGGCTAGCGTAGATGATGTAGAAGGTGTCATCCACACTAGCTTCAAAAGGAGGACAAAGATGGCTGAAAGAGGAGGCGCGGGACCCGGAAATCTTAGATGCCCATCCGACCCAGTCTGCTCCGTACCGACCGTTAGGTAAGTATTATAAACATCCGGTGACAGGTTCCCTTTAACCTCTTGAAGACCAAGAGATTGGGCATGTTGAATTTCAACAGGCCCAATCATTTTCTCCTGAAAAAGAGTGGAACATATGATCTGGTGTCTCCAACGCACCACTCCAACCGATCATACAACTTGGTGCAGCACTGCAAACATTAAACAGCAAATCCGATATAGTAGTATCCAAGGCACCAAAAACTCCTTCATCAAATAGAATTTTTTTTATTGTTTCCAATGTATGAGGGGGATAAAAACAGCAATGTTTTGGCCAATGCAGGGCCTTTATCAAGCCAAGTACTCCACTTTATGACTTAATAAAGGCCCTGCATTGGCCGAAACGTTGCTGTTTTTATCCCTTCATGTACATTGGGACCGATAAAGATTTTTTTATTTGATGAAGGATTTTCTGGTGCCTTTAATACTGCTATAAAAAACTATACACAGGCAGACTGTAGAAGTAACCCGCAGACCAGGGGCAGCCTCCCAAAAAGGTAAATGATTCTAGTGCCTGCTTTGCACCCGTTGGTGAGATGGATAGGAGAAGCACTGGAGTAGGCGAGACGTATCTAACTTTGGCTGCATGACCCAGTCATTCTTTGGCCAAAAGTTCAAGAATTATTTTCTTCAAAAATCATACATAATCAGTAATCAGATGCAGAAAATATTTCCACCCCATTACACGGGCAACATCAAATCTGAATTTTTGCCAGTCTAATAGTTATATTTTATAATGGTCAATGGCCTTTGCCAACGCCACAGTTCTTCTCTATGTTCTTCTGGGATGCTTCTGGCTTTCTGGTTGAGTTACCGCTTCCCTATTGGGGTAGCTTTGGTCTGGAAAGATTAGACGCTGCTTCAAGTCTTGGATACTAAACTATGGCCTCCAATGGTAAAAACTATGGTCTATGAGGAAGTCTGTTGTAAGTAGATGTCGGGATGTCGTCAAGATGTAAACCGTGCCATAGGGGTTCAAAAACTTGATTCACATGTAATGGAAAAAAATATTTGAAATGGCTTGAAAATCTGAAACAAAAAGATTTGCTGGCAGTATAAAGAATAGACTTTGCCCAAAACGTCATTAAGGAAACTAAGTGCAGCCTAACAAAAGATGGAATCAAGAAAACCATCAGGGTTCCATTGGGCGTGTATTGTTCTGCCATGCTCTCCTGCAAAGTTGGTATATGTTGCTCATAGTGCAGAGCGTTTTGCAGGATGAATGCTCTGCTGGTTGTTTCACAGCACTGGGTTCCACGCTGGTCCTGGAAGGTGCTCACGCAGATGCTTCTCATTCTTGTTAATTGCTCTGCTTCATTAGGGAGTGTGTTAGCTCAGGATGCTGCCAGTCGTACTTCTTGTTTCACAGTTTTGCTGTTGGCTCCCGTGGTGCTCAGTGTTCAGATCTTTGCCCCTTGACTCCGGACTGTTGTTGACCCGTCTCTGCCTGTCCACCCCTGCTTTTGTTTTGACATCCCAGCTTCTGACCTCGGACTTCCTCCTGACCACGTCCCCACCTGCTTCCAGTATTTTGTTCGTACTCTCCTGGAACCCTGACCTTCAGCTTGTATCTTCTGACCTCACCTCTGTTTGCCCCCGTGTACTGTTGTGTCCTCCTAGTTTATGATCTTGGCCTGTCTGACTACCTCTCCCTTTACTGCATGCAAGTAGTGTCTAGCACCACTTAGTGACAAAAACAATAAATAAGGGTCGATAGGAGTATATCAGCGACTGAAGGACATACATAAGAACATCACAGTTGTTCAAGGCTACAGAAAGCCTAAAGATTTTTCCCAATCTCTTCGATTAATTTCTGAACCTCAAATACCACCAGATCCTGAACCAGTACAGATCAGTGTCCATTGTCTGGCCATTGATCACACTGGCAGAGACATATGTACAAGCCCAAAGAGGACAGACTGTGCCCACGTGGAAACCTGGAGAATGAGACCAAATACTCAACAGTGAGTGACACTCACTTCAGGAGACTGTCTGATCTCTTCCCAGATTTGAGGTCCGTCAGGCATATTGCAGATCTTTCATTTACTAAGCCTGGGGTAGGAGAAAGTCTACATCCTTTTTGGGGAAGATGAGAGCATGGTGACATAGCAGCGCAATATGTGAGTGCATGCCATAGACTACGAGAAAGGTGACATGCAGTGGACTTCCACAGCCACACCTTGGATGTGCCCATATCTCTCATCTCAATATAAATTCTTTGGGTTTTAATTTAGTTGGGTAGATACAGGAAAGGTATGATAGATATTAGAGATATACAGTAGGATAAATAGACAGATAGATACAGTTTTCACAATGACATACATCTTGGCCCTCATTTCCAGAGACTACCCCCAACCTCTGCTCTTCACATGATCTTCTCTCCATTTCACTGGTTAGCTCCTCAAATTTCCCCATTCCTTGATATTTTCCGTGAATCTCTGCTCGTCAAAAATTCAATACCCGATGATATCAGACTCCTATACGCCAAGCTTTCAGTGGGAACTTGAGTCAAGCATTCAACCTGTTTTTCCACTGTGTAAATGATTGTTAAAATGGTCTACCTCTCCACCTTCTGTTTCTTTCCCTAACCTTGAAGATTGTCAGCTCTTCCGGACACTTATTTCTGTAGGATTGTTGTGCCCTCCTATCATGATATCAAATGCCACCACTATCAATATTAACCTATGTGCCAGTCCACAGATGTGTTAGCTTCATAGCGTAATTATAAGACAACTGGCTCCAGAAGAAGACTCACGTCTTGACTTCTGTAACGTTATTGAAAAGAAGCTTGTTCGTCGTGGAGAGGTAGTCTACTGTACAGCCAACTAGCATACATAGAGCTACATGTACTAAAATATGGACAGTTACGTAATTGAAAGATCATGCACAATCTCTAATAGTACCCCCAACAATCACAGATCTAGAATTGGCTCCATATGGTGCAAAGAGGCCACTTAGGCACCCTAGGCTCTAGGGCTTTGGTGCAACTGAAATCCCTACCTGCATCTAGATTATGCTCTGTTATTTTCCCATGCTTACTGCCTCCCTGATTTACCGAAAATTGTGCCCTTTTGTGTTAAAAAAGGTGTGGCGCCCTGGACAAGCCAGGACGTCACAGGCACAACACCTACACACCCCACACTCCCGGTCAGGCACACCGAAGTCAGACACAAACCCTTGTTGCCTTCCTCCAGGGGCTGATGTTCACACCAGGGGGGTGGGCCAGGCGATTGGCCCCGCCCACTGAGGAGTTCACAGTCCTGGAGGCGGGAAAAGTAAGGAGATCAGTTTTGAATAGAGTTGAGAGAGGAGTAAAGTGGCAGTTAAGCAGCCTGAAGTTGGTCCGGGTGTGTGGCCCGGACAGATCAGCAAGGTTGGCAGATGGTGGTGACCGTCTGCAGGAGTGGCCTATTGGAGCTAACCGTAAGGACCGTGGACAGGCGGTGGCCCGGCGGTACCGGACCGGTACGCAAAGAGAAGCCAGCACCATCCGGCAGGGGCTTACGGACCCCGGCAAGGCTAGGAGTCGCCGTGAAATTGCCAAATCCGTTAGCGAAGGGAACCTCCTGGGTTTCCCAGCAGCCAAGTCCCGACAGAAGGCAACCGTCCAACCGAGAGAGGGAAACACAGTCACCGCCAAGGCTAAAGTTCCCAGGGCCAGAGCCTGCAGGTAAAAGGGGCTCCTTCAGCAACCTTCAAGCTGGGGAGCGGGTTACCGGTGGGAACCCATTGGAACCGTTACACTACATAGGTGCAGGGAAAGGCAGTCACCATCAACCTGCCGGGAGAAACAACACCGCAGCCGTCTGTGGGACCCGTCCATCCAGCCGTGTGTTTTACCTAGAACTGTGTCCTCATCATTGGCTGAGTGAGTACCACCGTGCCGTGCGGCACAGCGCTGCCCCCCCCGCGACTCTGCACCTCACCAGGCCCCGTAATCCGCCTGCCATCCATCCCTACCCCATCACCGGGCCCCGGGACAACCAACCCCCTACCCACGTAGGGGAGAACTAACATCCAGGCTGCTCCCTGTCATCGCTCCCGGGATCCCTGTCCAGAGCAGCGGTGGTGTCACCAATATCACCACAACCGTGGGTGGCGTCACGGACAATAACCAAATCCCCACAATCACATCCCCACCCTTTTCACTCACGGGCGAGGAGCGCCGCTCGAGTCCCCGGGATACGGCCCACCACCGAGCAGCCGCAGCAGCCGCAGCAGCCGCGGCCGGACCCAAGCAGTGGGAGAGCGCAGCATCCCCTCCTCCGCCTGCGACAAAGGCACAATGAGAAAAGTATGATAAATATTTTTTTTCCCATTTTGAGTCGCTACCTGACGTATACCACAGATAGGCTTGCACCATAGGCTTTGTTCTATGGAAGCAAAAGGTGAGAACACATTCTTAGAGAAAGAGAGTACCACAATGTAGACTTCCCCTTGTAGTGTCACACCGGGGACGGGAGGACCCCTGTTGAGAAACAGAACACAAAGGGTACACTAGGCACACAATACAATGTATGGTCCTGGCGCTAAGGAGTGGGAGCAGGATCACCTCCTAACATTCAATTGAGGCTGATCCCTGTACTCCCTAGCGCTCTTAGACAGGTCCTTCCCCCCTTGCGCCGTCATGTGGCTAGACCCTAGCTGGCCCTGAACTCACCCTGACCAGTGTAAAGGCCTGCCAGACGCTAGTTTCACTACTACAAAAAAACATGAGGAAGGTAAAACAAACAGGGGAAAGCCACAACCATTAGTTCTCCACAGCTATTCAAGCAGAAAGCTTCACCACTGCAATAGAAAAAATACCTCAGCTTTTCCAGAGCCTGGTTCTTTCAAAGTGGTCAGTATAGAATGAGGTATAGCTGGCATAGAAAAGAGTTTATATAGCGGAAGGGTGTGGCTGCAGCTGAGATTAATAGCTGCAAGTCAATCTCAACAGGATAGAAAACAGACCTTAACCCCATTCAGCACCAAATGGAATGAAATCCCTTCCTTTCAGGATAGTCAATGAGTGGTTTCTCAAACGGATGTGCGGCGATCAAGCAAATGCTGAGACCTTCTGATCCCCGATTCCCCTAAGATCTCAGAAGTGCACACCACACTCGTGACAGGTAGATGGCGTAAGACTGAAAATATTACTCATCTTCTTGAAATTAAACATCAACTTGAAGGGCCAAATTGAGGACAGGACATTCAGAAGATGCTTAGGTCCACATGGAACGATAATCCACTAATAGTATCTGCTTTTTAGAGTAATTTGCTCTTTTATTTAACAGAATGGCATAAAGAAAGGTTGCCAGTAGCAATTTTCTAAACACCAGAGATGTAAATTGAAACTCTTAGGCGCAATTGCTAGTGATGTCGAGCGCGATAGTACCCGCCCCCATCGTACGTGCGATATCTGGTGCTTGCTGCCGTAGCAAACATTATCGCTACGGCAGCAAGCATGCACATACCTGGTCGGTGACGTCACTGTGACTGCCGAACAATCCCTCCTTCACGGGGGAGGTGCTTTTGGCGTTACAGCGACGTCACAGCGACTTCACTAAGCGGCTGGCCAATAGAAGCGGAGGGGCGGAGATGAGCAGGACATAACATCCCGCCCACCTCCTTCCTTCCGCATTGCTGGTGCACACAGGTAAGGAGATGTTTGTCGTTCCTGCAGTTTCACACTCAGCGATGTGTGGTGCTGCAGGAACGACAAACAACAACGTATCTGCAGCAGTAACGACATTATGGAAATGAACGACGTGACACAGATCAGCGATTTTTTACGCTTTTGCACTCGTTCATCGTCGCACCTAGGATTTACACATTGCGATGTCGCTACCGGCGCCGGATGTGCGTCACTAACGACCTGACCCCGACGATATATCGGTAGCGATGTCGCAACGTGTAAAGCCCGCCTTAGACCCCAATGAAAAATATATAACCTGGGCCACCACCTAGAACATGTAATTTATAATTCTAGTTTGCCCTTTTTATAACTATATCTCTACTAAGCGTTTTGACTACTTGGCTTCTGATTCTTGCCCCATCTGGGAAGATCTATAGATTAGCATAATCTTTTAGAATTTTAGATAACCCTCATATAAAGGAAGACATTTTCCAATTTAAGGTAATCAAGAAAACTGCTCAAGAAATTTTAGGAAGCCGGTAACAATTGGATGAAATAGTCAAGTCGGTGAAAGAACTTATCGTCCTTTTCTGCAGCTTTGTTTCCATCAACGTCTCGAATACATCATAATGACCATTAGTTTGCTGCTGGATTATCTCATTTTCTAGACCATTTAATACTTGCTCTTGATACTTCCAACCTTGAAAATACTGAACGACTTGAAAGGAATTCTGGGTTCTATGATAAAGGAGCTTTATTTCATGAATCGACCAAGTGTTGGACAATGCGGAAGCTTCTTCAGAAGACTTCAGTTGACATTACAATACCTCGGGATTATAAGCGACGGCATTGAATCGGTATCTTCAGTCCATGATAACCACTCATCAGGCTTAGTAAATGAAAGACATAAGGATCTGCAATATACCTGACGGTAATTAAGAAAAGTTTCCATCTACGCGAGGCTGTGTCTCACCAGTCATCAAACAGCCTGATTGTTTTGAGTATGATTTAAGAGATAATTGTAGTTGATTTGCTGCAAGGAGGATGATGGGAATGTTGCCGCATTCAAGTAATCTAAGATTAAAGCCGAGCATGTAATTATAGAAATTTGTGGCTAACGTTCACACAACTCAAGCCTGCAGTGATCTCCATTCGGCTGCCGGCAAAGAGCCGATCCACCGATTTAATTGGAGGACACGAAAACAAATTTCTGTAACTTTAATACATAAAACCCACCTAACGGTAAAATACAAAAACAAAAGAAAATAAAGGTTCTTACCTAGAGATCTATAAAACTTATGCTCACACATCAGCCAATGCTGAGAATATAGAATTGTTGAGCAGTAAATCATTATAATAGCAAAATAAGAAACTATAATTTTTAATCTCAGAGGCTAAAGGCCCTGTCACACGCAGCGATATCGCTTTCGAGCGTACCCGCCCCCGTCGTTTGTGCGTCATGGGCAAATCGCTGCCCGCGGCGCTCAATATCGTTCAGAGCCGTCACACGGACTTACCTGCCTAGCGACGTCGCTGTGGCTGGCGAACCGCCTCCTTTCTAAGGGGGCGGTTCGTGCGGCGTCACAGCGTCGTCACTAAGCGGCCGCCCAATAGAAGCGGAGGGGAGGAGATGAGCGAACATAGCATCCCACCCATCTCCTTCCTTCCTCATTGCTGGCAGCCGCAGGTAAGCTGTAGTTCGTCGTTCCCGCGGTGTCACACGTAGCAATGTGTGCTGTCTCGGGAACGACGAACAACCTGCGACCTCAACAATCAACGATTTTTTGAAAATGAACAACATGTCAACGATGGACGATTTGTTGAGTATTTTCCATCGTTAACGGTCGTTTGTTGGTGTCCCACACAACGACGTCGTTAATGATGCCGGATATGCGTCACGGAATCCGTGACCCCGGCGATATAACGTTAGATATGTCGTTGCATGTGACGGGGCCTTAAGGCTTGTTTCACACATCCGGCTTTTCACCAGACTGCTGGATCCAGCACACTCCAGTACAGTGTAATACTGTACAATGGCATCGTGGCAAGCTCCGGTCACATGCTCCGGTCACGTGACAGCATGTGACCGGAGGTGCCGCGATGATTGTACTGTGTTACACTGTATTGGAGTATGCCAGATCCAGAAATGCCGGATGTGTGAAACTAGCCCAATCCTGGTTTCAAATCCGACCAATGTCAACTTTTGAGTTTACATGTTCTTCCTAAGTTCTCATCGGTTTCCTTCAAATTCTATGAAAACATATTGATAAAGTTAATTTTCTTTCTATGAAAAATGACTCTTGTGTTTGTAGTGATAGGAAAATTAGATTGTGATCCTCATCGGGGACTGTCATAATGTGGCTGCAGGATAGCGAGGGACCGGGGGCTCCTATACTGTGCCTAATGCTAGATGACTCTAATCCCTAACCTCAGAGTTAGCCCTAATGGTGGAGATGCAAAAGTCCTGTGCCTTACTATTCTCCTAACGAGAACTAATCTTTTCCCCCAGGGAAGGAAGGGGCAGAAGAGATGGTGACGCTCATAAAGACAGACAGGGAAAAAACAAAACTCAGACACACAGCAAACTTACAGGATCAAACAGTAAGAGTCTAAGGAGAAAAGCAAGAAAAGGAAGGCAGCAACCAAAAGGACAACAAGGGATAACACCACAACCGCTCACAGCAATAAAGTACTACAACCACAAGTAAGTCTAGATCACAACCCCTCACCAGACCAGTATAGAGAAGGTATAGCTAGCATTAATAGAATTGTCCATCCAGCACCTACAGGATGGGAACGAATGTGACTGGCTCACCCACAGCATGTGATCAAAGGATACTAACAAGCAGCTCAGCAGAGATTAACCCCAGCTAGCTTGCCTATTGTAACGCTGTCTCCAGCATTTCTGCACTGTCCTGCCCTTCCTCCTCAGCGGGGACGCCGACTCACTCACCATCTTGGCTGCTCCTTTCCCTGTCCCTGCCGCCGACTCACAGGAGCTGCACGTGCCACACAGGCCTCCTAGGAGCACACTTAAAGCAAGCACACATCTATTTTTACAGAGTCCGGACCGGTACACAAAGAGAAGCCAGCACCAGTGGCAGGGGCCTTTCGGACCCCGTCAAGGCTAGGAGTCGCCGCGAAGTTGCCAAATCCGTTAGTGAAGGGGACCACCGGGTTACCAAACAGTCAAGTCCCGACAGAAGGCAACCGTCCAAACGTGAAGGGGAGACACCGCCACCGCCAAGGGCAACCGTTTCCCAGGGCCAGCGCCTGCGGGCAAAAGGGGCTCCTCCGGCCCACATCCAGGTCGGGGAGCGGGTTACCGGTGGGAACCCATATGAATCAACATAGGGCATAGGTGCAGGGAGAGACAGTCACCGCTAACCTGCAGGGAACAACAACACCGCAGCCGTCCGAGGGACCCGTCCATCCAGCTGCTTGTTTTACCGTGAACTGTGTCATCATCATTGGGCTGAGTGAGTACCTCCGTGCCGTGCGGCACAGCGCTGCCCCTGTGACCCTGCACCTCATCAGGCCCCGCAACCCGCCTGTCATCCATCCCTACCCCATCACCGGGCCCCGGGACAGCCAACCCCCTACCCACGGAGGGGAGGATTAACAACCAAAGCTGCTCCCTGTCACCGCTCCCGGGATCCCCGTCCAGAGCAGCGGTGGTGTCCACACAATCACCGCAACCGTGGGTGGCGTCACGGACAATATCCCCAAAACCAAACCACCCCTTTTCACTCACGGGCGAGGAGCGCCGCTCGAGTCCCTGGGATCCGGCCCATCGCTCGAGCCACCGAGCAGCAGCAGCCACAGAGCAGCGGCAGCCGGACCCGAGCAGTGGGAGAGCGCAGCGTCCCCTCCTCCGCCCGCGACAACTTGGCGTCACGAACAGGATTTTACCGCTCTGCTGTCTGGTAGAGGTGCGCCTTGTTAACGCCGGAGGTGTCCGGCCGAAAAAAGTTCAGAAGCCGCCATCTTTGGCGCGAAAAGTTCCCGCTCGAGCGTCTCCTCGAGTAGTGGAGGCACGAAGGCCAAAACCCCGCCCCTGTAGAGGAGGAGCCGAAAAGAGGCTAAGGGGGACGCGGATGGAGGAATGGTGGCGTCCTCGAACTGGAGCGCGGGAGTACCCGCCACCGGGGCATTTAAGCTCTGGGGGAACCGAGGAGGAGTAGCTTTTGAAGACTGCGGCCCGGGTGAGCTCCCCGCCGGGACCGCGGCGTGGCTGGAATGGGAACTGGGCCGGTTCTGCTTAAAGGTGAGGGCGCAGAGCCTGCAGCAGTTGCTGGACTGGAAGGCGGAGATGCGCAAAATGGTTGCCGTAGTAGGAGCTCGTGAGCAAGGGGCCGCCGCAACCGTGCAGCACCGCGACCAGTCCACCCAAACTCCAGAACCACCCCTGATTGAGTGGGAGCCGAGGACCTGCATCGCGGTTGGAGGCCCAGAAAGAATTCCGTTGATGGAGGAGGTGGTCCCGAGTACGCTGCCCCCGCCACCGTTCCTAACGGCCGTCAGTGGTTCTGGGCTGAATTGCCAATGGAAAGAGAACCCAATGTACCGCCCGGTCCCTGAGTGGGCCGACCCCCTGCGGTGGTAGCCACCTCAAGGTCAGCGGTTCCCGGTTACCTTGCTGTCGGTCCCCATTGGGACTCTGCTGACATTCCAGACGGCCCTCAAGGCTAAGGAGTCCGGTTGGAGGAGCAGTCGTACCCGCATCATCGGCAGCTGAAAATGGAGTCCTGTGGGACAGTGTCACCCCTGTGTGTGGGTGGCGTTGGGGGCTCGTGCTGTTCGGTGGTGGACTGTGGGAAAGCTGCAGGAGAAGTTGTACCAGAGCCAAGTGTTGTGGATGGCCCCTGGGACCCAGCTAACGGTCCCAGTCGGGACCCTACGGCAAGTCTCCGTTGGGATCCTACAGTTTTGTTTGTGGTAGCCCGTTGGCTACGAAGCACTGTTGTTCACCTGATTGAAGCCCTGAATTACTGCTGATTTGGAACCGGTCGTAGCCGGCAGCTGGTCCCCGTTGGGACCCCCTTTACAAGTTCACATAGAAACTTCTATGAACATGCCTGAGAACTTGCAAGGCAACCACAAACTTGTGGCCTGTAAATAATTATTTTGTTGCAGCTCCCACCGTTGCCGCCTCCGGAGAGGCAGATTGGAGGAAGGGCCCGCAGTGGAGTAGGCTGGGGCCCAGCCACCACCTGAACCGGTGGCAATCCTCTGGGGGTTTCAGGGGCTCACCATGGACGTGGGTCCCCTGAAAAGGACAGAACCCGCTCGGGCAATTTGTGCAGGACTGGGGTCAAGGGGTGCTGCCTGTTTGCTTAGGGGCAGCATCAGGGCCAGGTTGCTTGGGTGGGAGAGAGCGGAAGCCGTAACCGTTTACTGCAACGTTTAAGTAAGAGTACCTCCCGATGTGGGAAGATGTTATTTTAATTGTAAGTGTGTTACCGTTTTCTATATTTTATATTTTACAGTTGGTGAAAATAAAACCGGTGATGGACGGGCAGCCCGAGGACGGTCTGCATTTTGCTAAGGGGGAATGTGTCGCCCTGGACAAGCCAGGGGCCACAGAGCACAACACCTACACACCACCACACTCCCTGCAGGCACATCAAGGTCAGACACAAAACCCTTGTTGCCTTCCTCCAGGGGCTGATGTCCACACCAGGGGGTGGAGCCAGGCGGTTGGTCTCCGCCCACCGAGGAGTTCACAGTCCTGGAGGAGAGAAAACAGGCAGTCTAGTTTTGGAGGTGAAAGTGTGAGGAGCAAAGTAGTAGTGGAGCAACTGACTGACAGAGTCCGGGTGTGTGGCCCGGACAGAACAGCAAGGTTGGCAGACGGTGGTGACCGTCTGCAGGAGTGACCGATTGGAATCTACTGTAAGGACCGTGGACGGGTGGTGGCCCGGCGGTACCGGACCGGTACACAAAGAGAAGCCAGCACCAGTGGCAGGGGCCTTTCGGACCCCGTCAAGGCTAGGAGTCGCCGTGAAGTTGCCGAATCCGTTAGTGAAGGGGACCACCGGGTTTCCAAACAGTCAAGTCCCGACAGAAGGCAACCGTCCAAACGTGAAGGGGAGACACCGCCACCGCCAAGGGCAACCGTTTCCCAGGGCCAGCGCCTGCGGGCAAAAGGGGCTCCTCCGGCCCACATCCAGGTCGGGGAGCGGGTTACCGGTGGGAACCCATCGGAATCAACATAGGACATAGGTGCAGGGAGAGACAGTCACCTCTAACCTGCAGGGAACAACAACACCGCAGCCATCCGAGGGACCTGTCCATCCAGCCGCTTGTTTTACCGTGAACTGTGTCATCATCATTGGGCTGAGTGAGTACCTCCGTGCCGTGCGGCACAGCGCTGCCCCTGCGACCCTGCACCTCATCAGGCCCCGCAACCCACCTGTCATCCATCCCTACCCCATCACCGGGCCCCGGGACAGCCAACCCCCTACCCACGGAGGGGAGGATTAACAACCAAAGCTGCTCCCTGTCACCGCTCCCGGGATCCCCGTCCAGAGCAGCGGTGGTGTCCACACAATCACCACAACCGTGGGTGGTGTCACGGACAATATCCCCAAAACCAAACCCCCCCTTTTCACTCACGGGCGAGGAGCGCCGCTCGAGTCCCCGGGATCCGGCCCATCACTCGAGCCACTGAGCAGCAGCAGCCGCAGAGCAGCGGCAGCCGGACTCGAGCAGTGGGAGAGCGCAGCGTCCCCTCCTCCGCCCGCGACAACTTGGCGTCACAAACAGGATTTTACCGCTCTGCCGTCTGGTAGAGGTGCGCCTTGTTACCGCCGGAGGTGTCCGGCCGAAAAAAGTTCAGAAGCCGCCATCTTTGGCGCGAAAAGTTCCCGCTCGAGCGTCTCCTCGAGTAGTGGAGGCGTGAAGGCCAAAACCCCGCCCCTGTAGAGGAGGAGCCGAAAAGAGGCTAAGGGGGATGCGGATGGAGGAATGGTGGCGTCCTCGAACTGGAGCGCGGGAGTACCCACCACCGGGGCGTTTAAGCTCTGGGGGAACCGAGGAGGAGTAGCTTTTGAAGACTGCGGCCCGGGTGAGCTCCCCGCCAGGACCGCGGCGTGGCTGGAATGTGAACTGGGCCGGTTCTGCTTAAAGGTGAGGGCGCAGAGCCTGCAGCAGTTGCTGGACTGGAAGGCGGAGATGCGAAAAATGGTTGCCGTAGTAGGAGCTCGTGAGCAAGGGGCCGCCGCAACCGTGCAGCACCGCGACCAGGCCACCCACAACACTGTATCTACCACTTACACCTCCTCCTGCACTCCGTACTAACACTGTATCTACCACTTACACCTCCTCCTGCACTCCGTACACTGTATCTACCACTTACACCTCCTCCTGCACTCCGTACTAACACTGTATCTACCATTTACACCTCCCTCTGCACTTCATTCTAACACTGTATCTACCTCTTACACCTCCTCCTGCACTCCATACTAACACTGTATCTACCACTTACACCTCCTCCTGCACTCCGTACTAACACTGTATCTACCACTTACACCCCCTCCTGCTCTCTGTACTATCACTGTATCTACACTTACACCTCCTCCTGCTCTCTGTACTAACACTGTATCTACCACTTACACCTCCTACTGCACTCCATACTAACACTGTATCTACCATTTACACCTCCTCCTGCACTTCATTCTAACACTGTATCTACCACTTACACCCCCTCCTGCACTCTGTATTAACACTGTATCTACCTTACACCTCCTCCTGCACTCTGTACTAACACTGTATCTACCACTTACACCTCCTCCTGCACTCCGTACTAACACTGTATCTACACTTACACCTCCTACTACACTCCGTACTAACACTGTATCTACCACTTACACCCCCTCCTGCACTCTGTATTAACACTGTATCTACCACTGACACCTCCTCCTGCACTCCGTATTAACACTGTATCTACTACTTACACCCCCTCCTGCACTCTGTACTAACACTGTATCTACCTTACACCTCCTCCTGCACTCCGTACTAACACTGTATCTACCACTTACACCTCCTCCTGCACTCCGTACTAACACTGTGTATGTCGCGGGCGGGGAGGACGTCGCTGCGCTCGCTAACGCTCGGGCGCTGCTGCGATGGCTGGTCGGTGTCTCGAGCGGTGGGCCGGATCCGGGGACTCGAGCGGCGCTCCTCGCCCGTGAGTGAAAGGGGTGGTTAGTTTGGGGAATTTAGTCCGTGACGCCACCCACGGGTCGTGGTGAAGATAGGCACCACCGCTGCTGATGACGGAGATCCCGGGAGCGATGGTAAGGAGCAGCTGGGATGTTGTTTTCCCCCTCCGTGGGTAGGGGTTGGTGGTCCCGGGGCCCGATGATGTGACGGGGAGGCAGGGTTGGTGAGGTGCAGGGTTGCAGGGACAGCGCGGCGCGGTGCCGGATGGCGCGGGTGTACTCACTCAGCAAGAAAGGTACAAAGTCCTCGGTAAACCAAACGGCTGGATGGACGGGTCCATCAGCCGGCTGCAGTGCTTCTCCCCGGACAGGTGATGGCGGCTGTCTTTCCCTTCACCTTGATGTTCTCCTTCTGACTACTATGGATTCCCAACGGTAGTCCGCTCCCCGGTGTATGGGTACCGGAGGAGCCCGTTTGCCCGCAGGCGCTGGCCCTTGGGTCTCTAGCCTTAGGCGGTAGCTGTATACCCTCACGGTGGGGGCAGTTGCCTTCAATCGGGACTTTTGCTGTTATGAAACCCCTGGGGTTCCAGTCACATTCGGATCTGACTATTGACGGCGGCTCCAAGCCTGGTCGGGGTCCGATGGCCCTGCCTGGGTGTGCTGGCTTCACTTCGCTCCCCGGTCGGTACCGGCGGGCCGTCGCCCGACCCCGGTCCTACGGTTCTGCGTTGCTCCACCACTCCTGCAGACGGCCACCACCGTCTGCCAACCTTGCTGTCAGTGCCTGGGCCACAAACCCAGACACCCAAGTGTTTACTCCTCACTCCTCAAACTCCAAAACTACTCTGACACTTTTCCCGCCTCCAGGCCTGTGAACTCCTCGGTGGGTGGGACAACCGCTTGGCTCCGCCCCACCTGGTGTGGACATCCGACACTGGAGGGAGGCAACAAGGGTTTTGTGTTTGGCTGGTGTCCCTGTCTAATGGGGGTGGGGGGGTTTGTCTGTTATCTGTGACGACCTGGCTAGGCCAGGGCACCACATATCTACTACTTACACCTCCTCTTGCACTCTGTACTAAGACTGTATCTATCAGTCACACCCCCTCCTGCACTCTTGGTCCCTACTTTACACTAAGGTGTACTTTGCGACATCGCTACTGCAATATCGTCGGGGTCAAATCGAAAGTGACGCACATCCGGCGCCAGTAACGATGTCGCAACATGTAAAGCCTAGATGCGCAGATTTACGATCGCAAAAGCGTCGTAAATCGGCGATCTGTGTAGCGTCGGTCATTTCCATAATTTCGGAAAGACCGATGTTACGATGTTGTTTCTCGTTCCTGCGGCAGCACACATTGCAGAACATCTCCTACCTGCGTCCCGCCGCCAATGCAGAAGGAAGGAAGTGGGCAGGATGTTTACGTCCCACTCATCTCCGCCCCTCCGCTTCTATTGGCCGCCTGCCGTGTGACGTCGCTATGATGCCGCACGACCCGCCCCCTTAGGAAGGAGGCAGGTCGCCGGCCAGAGCGACGTTGCAGGGCAGGTAAGTGCACGTGAAGCTGCCGTAGCGATAAATGTTCGCTACGGCAGCTATCACAAGATATCGCATGTGCAATGGGGGCGGGTACTATCGCGCTCGGCATCGCTAGCATCGGCTAGCGATGTCACAGCGTTCAAAGTACCCCTAAAATTTTAACCTAAAACATTCTGTATTTTTAATACCTGTTACTCCTATATATGCTTTATATGACTCCCCAAACTATGCCTCCTGCCTGACACAGCTCGCTGGACCAACACATATTATACATATTATCTCATACAGTACACGTTACTCTAAAACGCACACTAGCAATAAATTCGATAATCAATAAAACACTATAACTTATCGGCCACTAGATGGCGCTGACTGCTCTACTGCTCTGACTCTGCTACATCGAGCTCTGCTACATCGCCGGCAGCCGCACGGGTGTGCCGCCCCAGCAGCGGATCGAACAGCTCGGATCCGTGGGCAATGTCCGTTCGTGGCTCGAGGGTCTCTGGACCAGGGGGCTTGGGGCCACACTCTAAAGTAAAAGGGGATATTTACAGGGAGATGATAGTTCGTGACACCACCCGTGGTGTGCGGTAGTTAGAAGTACCACCGCTGCCGTTATTAGGAGTACTCGGGGTGATGGAATGGGGCAGCATGTTGTCGTTACCCTCCACGGGTAGGGATATGCCCCGGGGCTCTGGAAGATGATACTGGGTGCCGTGACAGGGAGATCACTCATGTACTCACTCAGCCAGTAAGCAGACGCTGACAACTGGGTAAACCAAGTCTCTGGGTGCCGCTGCCTCTCAAGGGGAGCTTGTCCGGGTCCCGTTCCCTGCAGTGCTGCCTGGTGATTTGTGACCTGCCTCCTGGCACAATGTATAGATTCACTGTAGTGGCCCGGTAGTCTGGAACTTGCAGGGCCCCGCTCCCAGCTGTGGCTAAGTGTGGGAGCCTGCTCTCAGGGCTCACACTTGGGATTTTAGTGGGCTGCGTATATGGAAGGCCCTATTGCCCTTGTTGCACTAGTGCCCCAATTCTGGAGCTAGTGGAAACAGTCCATAAAGGCTCCGCTCTCTGCACGTTAATTGCCGGGTTGCCTGAAGCTTCTCCCCGACCTAGGGTTCATGTACGACCACCGTGCCTTCGGTCCCGGACCGGTGACAGGACCAGGCTGCCGACCGTTCACTCAACATGTTCAGGTACCTTGCTTCAATTCCCTGCGACTGGGGGTCCGACTCTCCTAGGTCTAGACCACCGTCTGCAACCTAGACAGCTACTCTGGGAAGCCACCGCACCCTGCTTCTGTCGCGGGCGGACGGGCCGCGCTCGGTGGCTCGAGTGGTGGGCCGGACCCGGGGACTCGAGCAGCGCTACTTGCCCACGAGTGAAAAGGGGGGTGGTTTGTTTGGGGAGATAGTCCGTGACGCCACCCACGGGTCGTGGTGATAATGGGCACCACCGCTGCTGGTGACGGGGATCCCGGGAGCGATGGCAGGGAGCAGCTAGGATGTTGGTTCCCCCTCTCCGTGGGTAGGGGTTGGTGATCCCGGGGCCCGGTGGTGGTATGGGGAGGCTGGATGGCCGGGGTGCAGGGTTGCAGGGGCAGCGCGGCATGGTGCCGGATGGCACTGCTGTACTCACTCAGGCACAAATTCACAGAGTCTCTGGTAAACTACAAACTGCCGGAGTCCACAGCCTTTGGTACGGAGGGTGTTTAAGTCCCACACACGGTGCAGAAGCCCCTGTTCTTTCCCTGCAGCCAGGTGCCTCTTTCTCCACTCTTTCTCTTTCTTTCCTCCTCAGCTGGGAATGGGGAGTCCACTCCCCTGCAGTGATCCGGGATCTCTTTCGATACCGGCGGGCCACTACCCTGCCCCAGTCACCTCAAGTCCCTTCATCACTAACAGCCTGTCCCGGCCCTTTTGGAGCACGCTTCTGTAGCAGCCCGGGAGCTACAACTCCGGGCTCCTCTCCTCTCCCTCTCCCCACACACTCTGCTCTCGCCCCTCCCCTCCTGCTCAGTTTAGCTCTTACACAGGGGGGGGGGGTCTGTCCTGCTGCACTGGTGTGGGATCAGGTTACCAAGGAGGAGAATGACCTGCACTTTGCTGGATCTTTGCAGGCTCTGTGACACCCTGGTTTTGCCAGGGCATCACACACCCCCTTGGTAAAACACAGAAACACAGCCCGTCCTCGGGCAGTCTGGGCACCGACATTTATTGTAACAGGAAAAAGAAAGTGCACACATTACAACTATACATCTTCCCACATCGGGAGGTACGTTTACTAAAACTTTAAACTGTTCTGCCACCCCACACCTGCGGTGCAGATGGCCTCCTCCTGAACTTGAGGACGTTCAACAGGGGTGACAGTCCATAAAACAGTCAACTTTTTAACTTGTGGGTAGCCGTACATGTTCCACTACCGTCGATGTTGCCGCCGCCGCTCCCGGTACGGGGCACGGGTCCCGTGCTCAGCCTCTTGCGTAAGAGCCAGGCCTACTCGGATGCCCTCAGCACCGGCTGCAACCGGCCTTGCTAACTGCCGAGGGCTCCATCTCTCACTGGCCTGCTCCTCTCTGCAGGTGCACTCCGGCTGCTCCATAGCCGGGACGGGGTACCTGGGAGCGGCTGGCACCGCATCTGGGGCAGACTTCCAATCGGGTGTCGCCTCCACTGCGGCCGGGCGGACTGCCGGAGCCGACATCATCACCGTTGCGGCCGGGCGGACTGCCGGAGCCGACGTCATCACCGTTGTGGCCGGGCGGACTGCCGGAGGCAGGTGAGATGTCATCGGGGTTGCGGCTACTGCTTCCAGGAACCAGACGGGTGCTGAGTCCTGGCATCCCTGCTCTTTATACCTTCGATTATATCAGGTACACCTGCACCCACCCCCCTTGGTTCTTTCTAGCACTTCCCTCTTCTGGGGGGGGGGCTTCACTTTCGCACCTTCCCTGCTCGGGGAAGATGCTCGAGCGGGAAATCTTCGCGCCAAAGATGGGGGAACTTCAAATTTTTCGGCCGCCGGCGGGAACTGCAAGGCGCACTTCTACCGGTAGGCAGATTGGTTTTATCCTGTTCGCAGACGCCAAGTTGTCGCAGGCAGAGGGGCCGCGCTCACTACGCTCGGGTACGCGGCTGCTGCTCGGTGGCTCGAACGGTGGGCCGGACCCGGGGACTCGAGCAGCGCTCCTCGCCCACGAGTGAAAAGGGGGGTGGTTTGTTTGGGGAGATAGTCAGTGACGCCACCCACGGGTCGTGGTGATAATGGGCACCACCGCTGCTGGTGACGAGGATCCCGAGAGCGATGGCAGGGAGCAGCTAGGATGTTGGTTCCCCCTCCGTGTGTTGGTGATCCCGGGGCCCGGGGTGATCCTGGGGCCCGGTGGTGGTATGGTGAGGCTGGATGGCCGCGGGGGCAGGGTTGCAGGGGCAGCGCGGCGTGGTGCCGGATGGCACTGCTGTACTCACTCAGGCACAAATTCACAGAGTCTCTGGTAAACTAGAAACTGCCGGAGTCCACAGCCTTCGGTACGGAGGGTGTTTCAGTGCCACACACGGTGCAGCAGACCCCTGTTCTTTCCCTGCAGCCAGGTGCCTCTTTCTCCATTCTTTCTCTTTCTTTCCTCCTCAGCTGGGAACGGGGAGTCTACTCCCCTGCAGTGATCCGGGATCTCTTTCGATACCGGCGGGCCACTACCCTGCCCCGGTCACCTCAAGTCCCTTCCTCACTAACAGCCTGTCCCGGGCCTTTTGGAGCACGCTTCTGTAGCAGCCCGGGAGCTACAACTCCGGGCTCCTCTCCTCTCCCTCTCCACACACTCTGCTCTCGCCCCTCCCCTCCTGCTCAGTTTAGCTCTTACACTGGGGGGGTGTCTGTCCTGCTGCACTGGTGTGGGATCAGGTTACCAAGGAGGAGAATGACCTGCACTTTGCTGGATCTTTGCAGGCTCTGTGACACTTTGGTTTTGCCAGGGCGTCACACTTCCTCCACTTCACTCTCCTTCACTTCACTTCACTTACACTCTCCTGACCCTCCCTTTCTGTCCCCTAGGTGGGCGACCCTATTCCACTTAAGCCTCCCACTGGTGTGTCTGGTGGGTGTGGTGCAGGGTGTTCTTAGGATTTGATTTGCTGTTGGAGGCAGCAATGTAAGAAGGGGACCCAGAACCCCGAGGGATTTGAATACTGCACTAAGGGAAAAGAGCGTGCAGTACCCTGTGACGACCTGATAGTCCAGGGGCGTCACACTACCATACATTCAATATTAAGTATATTTATATCACAACACTGTACAATACGAGGAAACACTGCTTAGTAGGAGTGGGGCCACTTTCTATTGTAAATGCAGCTGCCAATCAGTCCATTGCATATACTAAATGCGGAAACCAATCAATCGACTGCATATTGTACATGCTGCCATCAATCAGTCCACTGCATATTGTCTATCAGTCAGCAGTGTGTTGTAAATACCACCAGAAACTAGCTCACAATCTATTGTAAATGTTGCAGCCAATCAGTCTATAGTCTAATGTTAAATCTGTCAATCCACTGCATATTGTAAATGCTGCCACAAATCAGTCCACAGTCTATTGTACATGCTGCCACCAATCAGTGTACAGTGTATTGTACATGCTGCCACCAATCAGTGTACAGTGTATTGTATATGCTGCCACCAATCAGTGTACAGTGTATTGTAAATGCTGCTGCCAATCACCCCACAGTCTATTGTATATGCTGCCACCAATCATTGTACAGTCTATTATAATTGCTGTCACCAATCAGTACATGGATTAATGTAAATGCTGCAGCCAATCAGTGCATAGTCTAATGTTAATACTGCCACCTATCTGTGCGCTGACTATTGTAAATGTGACCTATGTTCATGCCTCAGTGTAGTATAGATGCCAATTTGCTAGTTTAAGCACTTTTGTTATTTTTACATTCCCCCAGCGTGACCTTAGTGCCATGTAAGGTGAATTGGAGCCAAATTTAAAATTTGGTGCTAGGTGCCCCTGCAGATTATATCTGAGTATTGAAGGCCCCAGCATCCGAGAATGAGCTGTTTGTCAGGGCCATCGCTCACCATATTTCTCCATCGCCTATGACTACAGTATGTGACATAATAAAGGGGGAAATAAAACTATATCCTCCGGTAGGCACCGGTAAATGTCATTTTTACATTTTACTACCTTACAGTGCCTTGTGAAAAAATTACTGTTATGGTGAAGAATCAACAACAAGTGGGACACAATTGTGAGGTTAAACGAAATTTATTGCTTATTTGAAACTTTTTAAAAAAATAAATAACTGAAAATTGGGGCGTGCAATATTATCCACCCCTTTTACTTTCAGTGCAGCAAACTCCCTCCAGAAGTTCATTGAGGATCTCTGCATGATGCAATGTTGTCCTAAATGACTGATGATGATAAATATAATCCCCCTGTGTGTAATCAAGTCTCCGTATAAATGCCCCCGCTCTGTGATAGTCTCAGTGTTCTCTGTAAAGCACAGAGAGCATCATGAAGACCAAGGAACACAACAGGCAGGCCCGTGATACTGTTGTGGAGAAGTTTAAAGCCGGATTTGGTTACAAAAAGATTTCCACAACTTTAAACATCCCAAGAAGCCCTGTGCAAGCGATCATATTGAAATGGAAGGAGTATCATACCACTGCAAATCTACCAAGACCCGGCCGTCCATCCAAACCTTCATCTCAAACAAGGAGAAGACTGATCAGAGATGCAGCCAAGAGGCCCATGATCACTCTGGATGAACTGCAGAGATCTACAGCTGAGGTGGGAGAGTCTGTCCATAGGACAACAATCAGCCGTACACTGCACAAATCTGGCCTTTATGGAAGAGTGGCAAGAAGAAAGCCATTTCTCAAAGATATCCATAAAAAGTGTTGTTTACAGTTTGCCACAAGCCCCCTGGGAGACACCAAACATGTGGAAGAAGGGGCTCTGGTCAGATGAAACCAAAATCACACTATTTGGGCACAATGCCAAACGATATGTTTGGTGTGAAAGCAACACACTCATCACCCTGAACACACCATCCCCACTGTCAAACGTGGTGGCGGCAGCATCACGGTTTGGGCCTGCTTTTCTTCAGCAGGGTCAGGGAAGATGGTTAAAATTGATGGGAAGATGGATGGAGCCAAATACAGGACCATTCTTGAAGAAAACCTGTTGGAGTCTGCAAAAGACCTGAGACTGGGACGGAGATTTGTCTTTCAACAAGACAATGATCCTAAACATAAAGCAAAATCTACAATAGAATGGTTCACAAATAACCATATCCAGGTGTTAGAATGGCCAAGTCACAGTCCAGACCTGAATCCAATCGAGATTCTGTGGAAAGAGCTGAAAACTGCTGTTCACAAACGCCTCCATCCAACCTCACTCAGCTCCAGCTTTTTGCAAAGGAAGAATGGGCGAGAATTTCAGTCTCTCGATGTGCAAAACTGATAGAGACATACCCCAAGAGACTGCAGCTGTAATCGCAGCAAAAGGTGGCGCTACAAAGTATTAACTTAAAGGGGATGAATAATATAGCAAGCCGCAATTTTCAGTTTATTATTTTTTTTATAAAAGTTTAAAAAAAAAATACATTTCATTCAACTTCACAATTGTGTCCACTTGTTGTTGATTCTTCACCATAAAATTAAAATGTTTATCTTTATGTTAAAAAAATTGTTTAAAAGAACAGAGAGTCCTCAGTGGTTGATACCTTTTAATGGCTAACTGAAAAGATGGTAATAATTGCAAGCTTTCGAGACTACTCAGGTCTCTTCATCAGGCATGGTATAACATATACCATGCCTGATGAAGAGACCTGAGTAGTCTCGAAAGCTTGCAATTATTACCATCTTTTCAGTTAGCCATTAAAAGGTATCAACCACTGAGGACTCTCTGTTCTTTTAAACAATTTTTTTATCTCTACTGGCTAACACGGTACAAAGATATATTTTACTTGTATCTTTATGTTTGAAGCCTGAAATGTGGGAAAAGGTTGAAAAATTCAAGGGGGCCGAATACTTTCGCAAGGCACTGTATCTGGGTATGTGGTGTGTAACGTAGTCAGACACCTCCTGTTTCATTTTTGCAGAAGGGACTCTGAACCTCACAAAGCCTATGCAGATAATGCAAGAACGGCTAAAAATTAATTGGAAGAAAGACTCCAATACACCCTGTATTAGATACAAAGGAGGGCCTCATACACATTCTAATAGACAATACACCCTGTATTAGATACAAAGGAGGGCCCATTTTTAGCTAGTGGGATTACTACACATAAAAAACCTTTGCACTAATTGAAAGGGCTGCCAAAACCGAGAAGGAGGAACGGCAATACACCCTGGAAGACACATAGAGGAGGGCCTGATACACATTCTGTTAAAATTGCTATGTGGTGGGACTTATAGACTCATGAGTGTCATCTGTGTGATACATACCGGAAAAAAATGCATGACACTGAAATTAATGTTTTTTATGTTAAAGATGTGCAAAGATAGATGATAGATCAAAGGGTAGACAGATTCTTCAGCTATTAACCAAATAATAAATAATTAAAAGAAAAATAGGAGGTGTGATCCCCTCATTTTTGATAACCAGTAAAGATAAAGCAGACAGCTGGGGCTGGTATTAACAGGCTGGGAAGGTCCATGGTTATTTGGCCTTTCCCAGTCTAAAAATAGCAGCCCAAGTCCACTTCAGAAGTGGCACATCCCATTAGATGCGGCAATTCTGGTGCTTTGCCTTTCTATATTCCTGCTTACCCTGCTGTGGTTTTAATCAGGGTAATATGTTCATGGGGTTGATGTCAGCTGTGTAGTGTCAACTGGCATGAGGCCCAGGGGTTAGAGGGTTTAGTAATAAAGAGGCATCTATTAGACACCCCCATTACTAACCCAGTAATAAAAAAAGACACACATGAAAAAATAACTTATTTAAAAAAAACCACTTCATTATACTTTCCTTCTTTACCATTTTATTGAGAAAATAAACAATCCATGCAGCTCCGCTGTAGTTCTGGGAATCCGCTGTGGTCCATAAAAGGATATCTGACTAAAACCAACAAACATACAAACACAGAGAAATAAAACAGGACACCACCATCATCCCCCACTGTATTCAAAAGAAAGAAAATCCCAGCTGATCCGACGTAGTCCAGAGAGAATCCAAAGAGCAAAGTCTATAGAGCCTGGTTCTCATACTCCATAGACTTTGCTTACAGTCAATTTTAGGTCACACTGCATGAAACCTAGCACCTCTGGAGAGCGGTGACATCAGTAACCTTACTGCTGTTCAGGGTCATCAGATCACCACGTCACTCTGGGTCACATTGCGCTCTACACAAGACCCGACACATCTGATGAGCAGTAGTGTTACTGATATCACTATTTATCACACAGTGCAGTGTGACCCAGAATTGCCTGTAAGCAAAGTCTATGTAGTGTCAAAACAAGGCTCCATAGACTCTGCTAAAAGGATTTGCTCTGCACTACATCAGATCAGCTGGGATTTTTCTTCCTTTTAGGCCTGAAACACACATCCGTTAAAAACACGCACGTGCCGCGAGACACGTATTTTCCCTGCGTGTTGCGTGAGGTAACTACGTGTCTCGGGTACGTGTGGTCCACGTGTCTTCCCCGTGTGCCATCCGTGATAACACACGGAGAACAGGTAATTTGCATACTCATGTGGTCCGCGCTGCTGTCCAGGGTCCTGATCTTCGGCTCCAGCCCCGCCCACTCCCCGCTGACGCTGCTTCCGGCCGAGCGGAGGGGCGGAGATCAGCGCCCGGGACAGCACGCCCACCTCCTTTACACGCTCATAACGAGCGGCGGCCGGCAGGAATAGTTTGCAGCGGTAGAATCCGCGGGGCTGGTGGAGGTGAGTATTTGTTTTTTTTATTTTAAAATTAATGACACGTGTTCTCCGGCACATGTCACACGGAACCGCAGCCACTCTACGTCCATGTGGTATGGGTGCGGGACGTGTGACACCCGTACTGCCGGAGAATACGTGGACATGTCAGCATGCAAAAATCACGGACACACGTAAGTACTGAACGGACACACGTTCCGTTCCAAAATACTTACGTGTGTCCATACAATAGTGAAAACAGCTCCACGTGTCTCCGTGCCGCCGGTACGTGAAAAAACTGCCAAACATGTACCGGCGGCACGGATGTGTGTCGGAGGCCTTAAATACAGTGGTGTCTTGTTTTATTTCTCTGTGTTTGTATTTTTTTTTAGATATCCTTTTTTGGACTAGGGCAGATTCCCTGGACTACAGGGCAGAGCTACATGAGTTTTTCTTTTTCATAAAATGATAAACAAGGGAAAGTTTCAGTAAGTGTTTATTGAACACTAAACTATTTTTTCCTGTGTGTATGTCTTTTTTTATTACTGGGTTAGTAATAGGGGTGTCTGATAGACGCCTCTCCATTACTAATCCCTGGGCTTGATGCCAGCTGAGATTACACAGCTGACATTCACCCCAACTACCTTTACTTCGATTGCCAACTAACGCACCAGGGCAATTGGTAAAGGCAGAGGCAAAGCACTAGAATTGGAGCCTCTAATGTGATGCAACAAATCTGGAGCAGCTGCAAGCTGCTATTTTTAGTCTGGGAAGGGTCAAATAAATATGGACCTTCCCAGTCTGATAATACCAGCGCCCAGGTGTCTGCTTTACCTTTGCTGGTTATCAATACCAAATAATATTTATTTGATTAATATCTGTAAAATCTATCTAAAAAAAGGGATGCAGCATTCCATACATTGCAAAAAAACAGACCTTTATGCTATCACACCATTTGGGCCAATAACGGTCCATCTTTTTTTGCAGTGTATGGAGTGCTAACTCCCTTATGATTTTTTTTCTATATGTCTGCAATTGAATTGTTGCCTGGTAGGCCTTGCAATCACATCTTTTAAAAAGGATTTTTGTGCTGCTCTTAATTGTTCATATCTATCTATCTATTTATCTATCTATCTATCTATTATTAGTATTACCTATCATTTTTTTTGTGTGAACCTGTCTCCTGTACTTATGAAAATAGATATCACATGTACTGGACATATGACAGTGTGAAAGTGGCCTTAGATCAACTCTCCCTAAACTGATTCCAGAGGACAGTGCGCCTAGCATCTCAACACCGGGTCTTATATAAAATCGGATGATGCTATGCTGCCAGCCAATCACAGTAATGCCAGTATGGCTATGGCATTACTGTGTATGGCAGTGTCACAAGTGTGTCACGCATGACAGACAGTCCTGTCGTTTCTGGCTGTAGAAGGTCGCAGCGTTTGGCTATACAAGTTGATCTCTGACTTTCCCTTTTTCCCTGCTTGGGGTTTATCCATTTTTCTTTAGGACCCTGCAGATTTCCTCCCTTTTTCAGCTGTTAATCTTCAGCACTTCCCTTTGTGTCTTTAAATACAGTCATTTCCCCTTACTTTGTGCTGGTGATAGGTCTAATATCCTTAACAAGTCTTCAGTGCAAGCAGTCTGCTTGTATTCATCTGGAGAAACTTTGTTGTTGCTGCAGTTCCTCTCCCTGAGTCATCTGGAGATAACTTATGTGGCGCCATGGACAAGCCAGGTCGTCACAGAACAACACCAACACATCCTACACCCCGGTTAGGCACACCGAAGCCAAACACAAAATCCTTGTTGCCTTCCTCCAGGAAAAGGAGGCAGATGAGTTTAGAGTTGGAAAGTGAGAGGAGTGAAGTGGCAAGAGAGCAACTGTCTGACCGTGTCCGGGTGTGTGGCCCGGGCACAAACAGCAAGGTTGGCAGACGGTGGTGACCGTCTGCAGGAGAGGCTAATCAGACTGAACCGTAAGGACCGTGGACGGGCGGTGACCCGGCGGTACTGGATCAGAGAGCAAAGAGAAGCCAGTACCATCCGGCAGGGCCTACGGACCCCGACCAGGCTTGGAGTCGCCGCAAATTGGTCAAATCCGTTAGCAAAGGGAACTTCCGGGGTTTCCCAGCAGCCAAGACCCGATTGAAGGCAACAGCTCACACCGTAGAGAAAACACAGTCACCGCCAAGGCTACAGTTCCCAGGGCCAGAGCCTGCGGGCAAAAGGGGCTCCCTCAGCACCCATCCAAGCTGGGGAGCGGGTTACCGGTGGGAACCCATTGGAACCATACACACTACACAGGTGCAGGGAAAGGCAGTCACCATCAACCTGCCGGGAGGAGAACAACCGCAGCCGCCTGTGGGACCCGTCCATCCAGCCGTTTGTTTGACCAGAGACTCTGTGTGAATTACTGGCTGAGTGAGTACCACCGTGCCATGCGGCACAGCGCTGCCCCCATGACCCTGCACCTCACCAGGCCCCGTAACCCGCCTGCCAACCATCCCTGCCTCCCTCACCGGGCCCTGGGACAGCCAACCCCCCTACCCACGAAGGGGAGAACCAACATCTAAGCTGCTCCCTGTCACCGCTCCCGGGATCCCCGTCCAGAGCAGCGGTGGTGTCACTAACCTCACCACAACCGTGGGAGGCGTCATGGACAATATCCCTAAACCAAACCACCCCCTTTCACTCACGGGCGAGGAACGCCGCTCGAGTCCCCGGGATCCGGCCCACCACTCGAGCCACCACCGAGCAGCAGCAGCCGGACCCGAGCAGTGGGTGAGCGCAGCGTCCCCTCCTCCGCCCGCAACACTTATTTGTTTACTTTCCCCCTGTTTCTTATCCCTAAAGGCCCTGTCACACACAGAGATAAATCTGCAGCAGATCTGTGGTTGCAGTGAAATTGTGGACAATCAGTGCCAGGTTTGTGGCTGTGTACAAATGGAACAATATGTCCATGATTTCACTGCAACCACAGATCTGACAAAGATTTATCTCTGTGTGTGACGGGGCCTTAAGTCTTCTTTAGAGCTTAGTTGGGTTGACTAAGCGCTCATCCTATCCGTTCCCTACCTAGGGTCTATTCAGGGACATCTAGGATTAGGTAGACGGGTCGGCGCATAGGTGCTGAACCTATCTAGGGTGGCGAGGGAAGCCAGGGGAAGGTTTGGTCAGGGGTCACCATCTCCCTCTTCCCTAGATACAGGGTTTTCATTCCCTTTTGCCGTTCGCTTGGAACTTCCCAGTATCTAGCGTCACAGGCAGGCAATCCTTATATGTTGATTAGCTGTCTAAGAGCCGCAAAAGACGCCGGGTGGGGATTTGGGCATACCAAGCGAGAACCAGGATACGGAGATCGAGTACCGAACGTGCTGAGCACCCCGAAGCCTAATTGAGTACTGAGCAGTGGTGGCAAGCACGCTGACTCATGATTAGCAAAGATGCTTTAGGAAAAAGCCATTGGTCCTTTTTGCGGCTTAGTTGTCAGTTTTGCCCTTGTCTTTATGGCGACTATGCCACCAGCGTCTTTTTAATATGATTTCTAGCATAACCAGCAAGAATCTTCCCAACAGAAGCCACCCAAAGAGTCAACGTGCTACTTGTTTTAACCACTTTGGGGTTCCTGACCCCTGAAGTAGTTAAAAGAAGTAACAATGGATTAAACTTGTGCACAGCAATGTTGTTTTTACATTGCTGTGCAATATGATCACTTTTCGTGGGTTTTTTTGGTGCTTTTTCAGGTGGAATCTGCCTGAAAAAGCCAAGTTGTTGCATATAACTACGATATGTGCACCCACGGTCTTTTTGCACATACTCTAAAAGGGTCATCCAGTTTTGAAAAATCATTTTCTTATACCTTACTACGGTGATCCGAGTTAATAGAGGGGAGCCCTCTACTCAGGATCCTCATCTCTTGGCAAGAGTAGAGAGTGGTAACAAAGAGCTTCTCTGTCACGGGTGATAGCCATGTGTTTTTGGGTTGTAGATTCGCAGCACAGAATGCTCCCTGACTTTCCATTGTTCCTGCTGTCACTATTCATTGCTATAGGTAGCTTTCCTGCTGGATTCATCTATCTCCTTTTTAGACCCAGCAGGAGCTCGCCTTCCACCCAGCTGCTGATTATCAGTACTCCCTTGGTGTTTGTGACACGCCTGCCCCAGGGCCTTAGGTGACTCGGTGTCGGGCTGAACTAGTCCGGGGTAGTCAACGGTGGCGGGGCCCGACTCCGTGACCCTGGTGGAGTCAATTAAAATGGCGCTATAGGGGAGATGGTAATAAAGTTTGTATAAGATTCGTGACGCCACCTGTGGATTGCGGCTTTGGGGCCGCGGCTGCTGGACGGGACTCCCGGGGCTGGTGTTGTGGCAGCTAGGTGTTTCTGCTCCCCACAGGTGGAGACGGTACCCCAGGGCAACCGTTTGTGAAGTGTATGGTGGATGTTGATAGGATGCAGGACAAAGCAGACGACACAGGGCTGCAGTTGAGATGTTTTACTCACTGTTAGTCTCACAGTTGCGCTGACCGGTTACCCGTGGCATGCCGGGATTCACTGTTCACCAGTGCAACCCTCAATGTACCTTCCCTGGCCGTCTCACTAGCGCTGACCTTCACTGGACTGTCCTGCGCCTCCGCCATCGAGCCCTGTCAAAAGGGTGGCTGACTTCGGTCCTTTTTATTGCCCTCCTTTGCAGGGGATGGGTGGCAGGTTGTGGCCTTGGGTGCCTACAGCAACCACCCGAGCCTTCGGATTACTAAAGGAAATGTCTTTCTTTATTTAGCCTGGGGACCGTCCCCGTTATTGTGACCAGATTCCTCCACCCCGGTGTTCTTGGTGGAACAAGTGCACAGAGGCCTCCCGCACATCCGTGGCACTGTGGAACCCTTTACCTCCTCGGTGTCACCTGGACCTAGCAGGGCCCAGGGCCTTCATCACAAAACCAAGGTCTCTTCACTCCTGTCTCTCAGACTTCCTGTCACAGACCCTCTCACTGACTCCTCCTGTCCACTGTCACTTGTCTGACAGACTGCCTGGTTCAAACTTGAACTAACCGGTTCTCCTCACTACCCCACTGACTCCTCCTACACTCCCTCTGCCAGGCTCTACCCCTCTAGGTCAGTGAATGGGACTTAAGGCTCCATAACCAGGTATACTGGTCGCTACTTCGAGCTTTAATGGAGTACCTGCCTTAAACCCTGACCCAGTGTGTGACCTAACAATTGGTGTGTGCAGGTTTTGTCTGTGAACTGGTAGATTACCCCCTTCCTACTCAGGATGGGATACCACACTAGCTAGAGGTGCAGTACCTCTATGGCGACAAAAGCCTCAGGGGCGCCACATTTGAATACCCCTTCCTTCTTTGGACTGGTGATATTTTCAGTTCATACTAGCTGAGGTGGCAAGAAGGTGGCTTGCTCTCCTCTGTAGTATCGCTGCTGGAAGATCTGCTGAACTTCTACCTGATTCATCTAAGATAAGTAGGTCATGGTCTTCTCCCTATATGTCCTCCTTGTGTCTTCTATAGTGTTTAGTGGGGTTGACGAAGAGCTCATCCTATCCATTCACTATTTAGGTCTCACCACTAGGTATATCTAGGGTTAGGTATCTAGCTCGGCGCATAGGTGCAAAACCTATCTAGGGTGGTGAGAGATCTCAGGGACCAGCAGTAGGTTTCGGTCAGGGGTCACCATCTTCCCTCTCCCTAGACGCAGGGGTCCTCCTTCCCTTTCGCCGTGCGTTTGGTACTTCCCCGTACCTAGCGTGACATTCTCACTATGGAGGAACTTACCTGCCCTACTTTAGTCTGACATCTGAATTTGAGTGGGAATTGTGTAAAACCACATTTCCCCTCCGGGGGCGCTGCAGGCAAAAAGAACACATGGTTTGGAAGTCTCAGCACTATAGGGAGAAACTCTTTCAACTTGTTAGCCCCCAACTACAGAAACTAGACCAACAAGTTGTACGCTTTCTGATTATAATATATTCTCTCTCCAAAAATATAACTTAAAAATAACTTAAAACAAAATTGCTTCAGAGTTAAAAATTAAAATTCTTTTCTTATTAAAATTCCAGTCATTTATCCGGGGCATGTAAACCTCACAGAAATGGCATCCTTGGAGGGTCTTATCAGCGAAGTTGAATCAGTTTTTTTGCAGCTTGAAAGCTTCTCATCCACATGGTCCATGGAGTTTAACCAAAACAGAAAAAATAAAACACATAAAAGAGAATAATTCATCACCTAGCTCTAAAGCTAATGAAAAAAGCAGCAGATATTTACTCTCGCTGCTGAAAGACACTGCGCTATCCCTGTGCAGCAGCCGATATGCAATATTAAATTACCACCAATCTTTGAATTTTAACAGAGGTTCACAAAAAATACATTTTTGAAGTGATGGGAAATGTATATTTTTATCTGAACACTGATTTCTGTAATAGTAGTTTCCGACTTCTTCAAAAAATTAGGCCAAGGGGAAAATTGCATAAAAAAATTGAAAAATACATTACTTTTCCTGATAAAGTTACCCTCGTTCCACCATCGCTGGTCCCCGATAGTGATAAAATTGCAGGACCACTGAGGCTAGTGATTGTCTGCAGAGGTCTCGTTGGTGGTCTGATGTCTCGCTTTGTTTATTGTGCTGTGGAAATGTCATCCAGACTACTCAAATGACGGCTACAGCCAATGGGGTAAAAAGTAAAGTCGGGTGTAGTGTCCGGTTCCTGCCCAGGACCATCGCACGCTCTCGCTTCCGGTCGCCAGAGAGGGCGCCCTTTTCATCACCTGTCTCCTGACCCCATGTGCTCCATGCCCAGTCCCAGCGCGGCATCCTGACATATTCCCACTCCCAGGCCTTGGCGGAGTCACTACTCTCCTCTCCTGCCCAGGACGTCCACACTCCCTTCTCTTCCCCTGGAGTCTGCTGCAGCCTATTCCTGCTTCCAAGCAGCCTGCAGGCCTTCACTGTATCCCCGTAGGGTGCACGCAGCCACGCCCCCTTTCTTAAAGGGTCAGCGTCCAATTACCGGAAGCAATCCCAGAGGTCACCTGTACCTTAAAGATATTTAAGTCTGCTTCCCCTGACAGGAGGAGCTTGAGCAACGTTGCCTATAATGCGCTGATAGTTTTCAGGTCTTTGTACGTTACTGTGTCTAGTCCTTGTGGAAGTCTCGTGTATCTAACCTCTGTCTCGTCCTAGGGCCTGATCTCTAGCACCCTTGTGCCAACACACCTGAGCCATCACCACTGTGCCGCCATATCAGAGCTACTACCCTTGTGCCGACACGCCTGAGCCATCACCACTGTGCCGCCATATCAGAGCTACTACCCTTATGCCGACATGCCTGAGCCATCACCGCTGTGCCACCACATCAGAGCCACTACCCTTGTGCTGACATGCCTAAGCCATCACCGGTGTGCCACCACATCAGAGCCACTGCCATTGTGCTGACATGCCTAAGCCATCACCGGTGTGCCACCACATCAGAGCCACTACCCTTGTGCTGACATGCCTGAGCCATCACCGCTGTGCCACCACATCAGAGCCACTGCCATTGTGCTGACATGCCTAAGCCATCACCGGTGTGCCACCACATCAGAGCCACTGCCATTGTGCTGACATGCCTAAGCCATCACCGGTGTGCCACCACATCAGAGCCACTGCCCTTGTGCTGACATGCCTTAGCCATCACCGGTGTGCCACCACATCAGAGCCTCTACCCTTGTGCTGACATGCCTGAGCCATCACCGCTGAGCCGCCATATCTTAGCCTTCATCACTGTGCCGCCACATTTGTGTCATCACCTCTGTGCCACCATCTCCGTGCTGCTGCAACTGTGTACTCCTATATCAAACATTAAGAGACTGTACCCATCCTTAAGAGACTATCTCTACTGGTCCCTAGCTGCCGTGCATTTAGGCCTTCTGTTGGTGCACCACACAGTCCCTGTATAGGGGTGCGCTGCTGGTTGTGCCTTCGGGAGTGTCCGGTGCACTAGTGGGTTTACTCCTGGATGCTCGCCGCCCTTCGGCGACCGTAACATCGGGGGAGTCATTTTGTGTGTGTACTTAGATATTCCCCCCCTTAGAAATAATGCTTTTTTATACTTCCACATATACACACTGATTTTTTTTTGGATGGATTTGTATAAAATCTGAAAGGAAAAGCCTCTGCCAGCGGCACAGAGAGCTACAGTAAACGTCTGATTATGTCAGCCATAATACTGCCTGGTACAAAAAGTTGTGCCCATTTTTAATATATTTTTGTTCACCTGGTCACAATAAGCATGACATTTATGCCACACGTCTATTTTTGTAACATCTTTTTTTATATTAGATGGGTAGAAAAATGAGCAAAACATAAATTTGTGCAATATTACAAAATTTTAAAAAAAATTTATATACAAAATCAAAGCCTGCAAAGCAGAAAAACGACACGGACGAGCAAAAGGGTAACAATGTTTTGAGCTTTTGAATTTTAGGCTCCGTATCTCACCATCCATTACAGCTTTAAGCGTGAGATGACCTTCATTTTATAGACAATCATCTTGGCTATCTCATACATAAATGTGACTTGCAGCTATTTCATATATGATTAGTTATGCAGATTATTGTCATGTCTCTGCATTGTTACTGTTCTGCTCCTAAAAATCTAAATTATTTTTATTATTTTGTGAGTATTTTGTAAATCCACCTTTGGCTTTCAGCACTGCCTGAATCCTTCTGGACTCTCAATAAGATTCTCACGTCTTGACTAAAATCTGATCCCAGGTCTCTTCTCCACGTTCCCAATGTTGGTGTATATTGGTCGGTCACTTGGAGATGTATACAGCTTTTTTTCAACTCTACTCACAAGTGTTGGATTGGGTTGAGGTCTGGGGACTGTGGGGACAATCCAGCTCCTCTACTTCATGGACATTGCACCATTTCTTCTCCAATCTCGTTGTATTCTTCGGGTCGTTGTCATGCTGGAACACTATGTTGTCCTTTTCACACCCATAGTACTCAGTGTATCTCATCTTGTAGGATACTCACATATAGCTCAGCATTGAGACCACCATCGATCCTGGTCAATTATCCAACACCTTTGGCTGTGAAACACGTCGCTTTGTACAGTACTTGCATGGACATCTGTGATCTCACTATTATTAAGCAGACGAGTCGCCTCCACTGCCGGGTGTCACCAGAACTGATAGACCTTGTGATGACCCGACATGTTCACGCCAATATTTTGCCTGGACGTCACCTCTCGGCGTTTGAATGGATAGACAGACTTCATTTCATATTCTTGCAACTCTCATGGCCTCACATGATGCAATTTTGCAATTTTCTTCGCCAAGAGACCGCAATGGATGAGCTGGATGATGCTGTTTCTCTTCTTGGGAAATCTTCTTCATGGCTGCTCCTTGATTCAAGCCAGTGACCATTTACTTGGGAATCAACCTAATAACACACTGAGCTAATAGGGAATGTGAGAACAAGTTGTAATTTGTAGTATACAGGAAGAAAAAGATTTTTCCACCACCAGGAGCAAAACAGTAACAATGCGGTGACATGACAAGAATCTGCATAACTAATCATATGCTAAATAGCTGCAAGTCAAATTTATGTATGAGATAGCCGTGATGGTTTTCTATAAAATGAAGGTTGTCTCACGCTCAAAGCTGTAGAAGATGGTGAGATATGGAGACTGAAAGTCAAAAGTTCAAAACATTGATATTAGTAATGAGCGAGCACTAAACTGCTTGAGTGCTCGTTACTTGAATTAAGCAGGTCAGACGCTCAGATTGGCTTGATTCGAGTATAATGTATAATGGAAGTCAATGGGAATTGGGAATAGAATTTTTTCAACAGATACCCCTAGCAGGGTTAGGGGGGCCAGAACATTGTTGAAATGAATGGAAACAGTGCTCAAATGTAATGGGAACCGCATGGGGAAGATGCCTGGATGTATGTCTGACTCCCAGGAAATTAAAAAAAAATAAACTAAAGCCGTGGTGTCCTCACCATTTCTGGGCTTGATTACATTACACCGTTGACATGAATCCCAAAAATTATTTTCCCGATTGCCAATGCACCAGAGCAGTCGGGAAGAGCCGGGACGAAGAGCCACGATTGGCACATCAAATGGATGTGCCAGTTCTGAGACAGCTGCCAGCTGATATTGTTAGGCTGGGAAAGGCCAAATAACCCTGGACCTTCCCAGCCTGAAAATACCAGCCCGCAGCTGTATGATTTGCTTTGATTGGTTATCAAAAATAGGAAGGACGCCAAGCCATTTTTAATTTTTTTTTATTATTTACTTATTCTTATTCATGAAAGGCACTAAAGGGTGCAAGTGTATAACCCTGCTCTAATCTAAGCTGTCCTTCCTACATCAATGCTCTCTCTGAAACACTTCCAGAGCACAGTGTTCCGATCATCACACGCTGGGTCTCATATAAGACCTGATGACGCAATGCGGCTGGCTAATCACAGTATTGCCAGTAGCCAACATGGCTACAGCATTACCATGATTGGCAGGAAATCCCCTCATGTTGATTGACTGTCTAACAGCCATAAAAAATGCAGGGCGAGGACTCAAGCTTTTGCTCGAGCACCCATGATACTTGAACTAGTAACGAGCGTGCCTTAGCACCCTTATGCTTTATTGAGTAATGCCAAGCAATGCTCGCTCATCATTACCTGTTACCCTTTTGCTCATCGGTGACAAAGTAAAAAAACTGTTACCTAATCGTTACAGCCAGGCAACCAGAACATTACAACAATCTAAATCAGTACATTACAAAAAAACTTTTGTGCAGCTGATTTCTATTTAGAAATTTAATATTTTTCAAACACATAAATTAAATCAAAATTTTATAGACAAAAGCATCTTTTTCAATTTCTTAAGCTTTCTCATATGAATTAAATCCACCAGCTCAACCTTGAGATGAGAGAACAGTTTGATTTTTTATGATTTCTATGAGAACCTCTGTCTTTTTAAAACACTGTTTCTGAAGTGTGCAGAGTCACGTCTGAAGATATAAAAGGGTTGCAGGAATAATTAGTGACAGGTTAAATTTCAGTAAGAAAATCTTGATAGATGGCAAATGGAAATGTTTCGAAATTCCCATAGAATTGTCATGCTGAATTTCCTTTAGAATTATCAACCGGAGAAGTCTAAACCTCAATCGGTTTGGCAAGACTGGATTGTGAAGTTTAAGGAAACTATCAATTCCTCCCCCTTAAGGCCGCTTTATACGCCGCGCCATCGCTAGCAATGTTGCTAGCGATCGCACCCGCCCCCGTTGTGTGTGCGTCACGGGCAAATCGCTGCCCGTGGCGAACAATATTGCTAGTACGCGTCACATGCACATACCTTCCTAACGACATCGCTGTGGCCATCGAACAAACTCTTTTTTAAGGGGAAGGTTCGCAACGTCACACATTGGGCCACCAATAGAAGCGGAGGGGCGGAGAGCAGCTGCATTAACGTCACTCCCACCTCGTTGCCGGAGGACGCTGGAACGCTGTTGTTCATCGTTCCCGGGGTGTCACACGTAGCGATGTGTGCTGCTTTAGGAACGACGAACAACCTGCGTCTGAAAAGATCTAAGATATTTGGGAAAGGAACGACGTGTCAACAAACAACAATTTTTGGCGTTTTTCGGATCGTTAGCAGTCGCTCCTAGGTGTCACACGCAACGACGTCGCTAACGATGCCGGATGTGCGTCACGAATTCTGTGACCCCAGCAATATCTCGCTAGCGATGTCATTGCGTGAAACAAGGCCTTTAGTGCCTGGAAAAAGGTATAGACTTTCATGGTTGGATTCCTGATCAGATGAGACCAAGTCTTCTCGGAAAGAAGTCAGACCAGGGGATGAGACTAGAGTGAAACCACAGAAACAAGGCAACAATGTGCAGGACAAGACAGGAGCATAAAGCGGGAACGAGGTCAGGATCAAAGTCAAGAACAAGACTTAGGGGTACTTTGCACGTTGCGACATCGCTACTGCGAAAGTAACGCACATCCGGCGCCAGTAACGACGTCGCAACGTGTAAAGCCTAGATGCACCGATAAACGATCGCAAAAGCGTCGTAAATCGGTGATCTGTGTAGTGTCGGTCATTTTCATAATTTCACTGCAGCAACAGGTACGATGTTGTTCCTCGTTCCTGCAGCAGCACACATCGCTGTGTATGAAGCCGCAGGAGCGAGGAACTTCTCCTTACCTGCCTCCACTAGCTATGCGGAAGGAAGGAGGTGGGCGGGATACGTCCCGCTCATCTCCGCCCCTCCGCTTCTATTGGCAGCCTGCTGTGTGACGTTGCTGTGACGCTGCACGACCCGCCCCCTTAGGAAGGAGGCAGGTCGCCGGCCAGAGCGACGTCGCAGGGCAGGTAAGTGCGTGTGAAGCTGCCGTAGCGATAATGTTCACTACGGCAGCTATCACAAGATATCGCATGTGCGACGGGGGCGGGTACTATCGCGCTCGGCATCGCTATCATCGGCTAGCGATGTCGCAGCATGCAAAGTACCCCTAAATCTTGATTGTTCCATAATCTGCGTGTAAGGTGAAGTCAACTTTACTACAGCCACCCGGACCAATGTCATCAAAAAATGCCAGTTGCCTGAGAAAACCAACTCAGTCAGTTTAATTCTCAGGAATAGCCAAGGAAAGCAGGAGTCAATTTTGGAAAAGATGTAGAGGTTTTAGGCTGTCTACCAACCAGATGCCATGGCCACTTCCACAAGTCCAACATATGTTATAACAACTAGCTGTGGTGAGTAACAAGACGTCCTCTGAGAACTGTGTGTCCCGCGCAAACTTTCTGACTATTTTTGAGTAAGGATAAGCGGACCCATTGATGATTGGGTTTTCCGAGTTTGGTTGAACTATGGTTAAAAGTTCAGTTTGGCACCAGAACTTGACCGAACTTGACCCTGGACCCTGATCCCCATAGAAGTCTACGAGGACTCAAACTTTTTGGCTGAAAAATGTCTGTAGAAGGCCTGGGACACACTGCGAGAAAAACGGTGTGAGTGGAATGCGATAAAAAAAATTGCATTCCACTCGGACCAATATTACTTTATGAGGCAGCACCCATGAGCGATTATTTTCTCAGCCCTAATCGGACCGAGAAAACAGTCGCAGCATTCTGCGGGTGCAATGCGAGCTTGTTTCACTCGCACCCATTCAAGTCTATGGGGCGAGAGAAACATCACATTACTCTCGCGTTAAACCAGTGTTCTCACATCAGCCGGCAACGGAGGAGGTAGGGAGATAAATCCCTCCCTCTCCTTCGCAGCGCCGAAGGTGAAGGAAGGATTTAACGATTGCTGTAAATGATCCAAGAATTGGGCAATTTTTGGATTATTTATAGCAATTGTTGAATTGTTTTTATTTAACTGATATAGTTACGTGATTTTTCTAATTGGCACTTGACTAACCTAGGACTACCCTATCCCAATTCAAATGACGATAGAAAATTGCTGACTAATGTAGTCTGTGAGACAGTGCACACGCTATCTCTAGTGGGCTCTCCTTTATTGGTGATACACTTTTACCCACTGCCAAATAGAAGCACTGGGATCTAGAGACAGAGAAGGGGTAATACAGGTATTAGTCGACGCTGAACGGGGGCGTCATGAGTGACTAGGACGCCAACCCCCGTATCTTAAGAAGGGAGAGAGTAGGGGACATATGTATTTTCCTACCTTTATCTTCATTTATCAGTACACGGAAAATTATTTATTATATGTACTATGTTTGTGGCATATATGTTTATTAAAGTAATTGGTTTTAAGGTAGTTGTGTTTGTGGTATTTGATTAGAAGGTTCTACCTTAGTATTCAAAAATCGATATTTGAGTATCACCGTAGACCCTTAATTAAGAGTATCACCACAGACCCTTTTTAGGAGTACCTCCACAGACCCTTTTTAAGAGGACCCTCACAGATCCTTTTTAAGAGGACCCCCACACACCCTTCAATAAAAGTACCCCCATAGAGCCATTATTAAGAGTACCACCATAGACCTTTTAATAGTACCACCATAGACCCTTAATTAAGAGTACCACCACAGACCCTTTTAAGAGGACCCCCACAAACCCTTCATTAAGAGTACTCCAGAGACCCTTTATTAAGAGTACCCCCACAGATCCTTAAATAAGCGTACCACCATAGACCCTTAATTAAGAGTTCTATCATAGACCCTTTTTTAAGAGGACCTTAGAGACCTTTATTACAAGTACCATCATAGACCTTTTATTAAGAAGCCCGTCACAAGCCCTGAATTAATAAGACCCAAACAAGACCCTTTAAGATTACCCCCATAGACCCTTATTTAAGAGGACCTTACAGACCCTTTTTTACAAGTACCCCCACATATTTTATTATTTTATTAATTTTAGCAGAACTTGTGACTTTTTGCACTAAAAGAGTTGCGAAAAACGTTAAACACAAAATAAAATTTCGTTCAAAATTTCTGCACCATGTGCACAGTTTTTGAAAATTTTTGTATAAAAATATAAATGTAAATAAAAAAACCGGGGCCTATATGAAGATTTCTACTGTGAAAAGTGCAGTTCTTATTTAAAAGTATAATAAAATTTCCTTTTAATAATTCTTTTTTTCTCGCAGGTTGTGTCTTCATTTCTTTAGTCAAACAACTGACACCTAGTCACTTTTGTATCTTTTTTATTTTTTTAATAAAATACTAGGACCAATTCTGGAATAAGTTTTAACTTTTTGAAAAACTGTGAAAGTAAAAATGAACTTTTTAATTAGTCCTCCCCATCATTAATGTAAGCCAACAATGACGACTATTAAGAAAATTTGTTGATTATATTAATTATATCAAATATTCATATTAAAAAAAAACAACAAAAAAACCCCCAAATAAATATATATATATATTTCCCTCTTGGTTAACAAAATTAATAAATAAAAATGTGCGCCTGATTAATTTAAAAATTATAGTTTTTGTCAAAAATTCGCTCACAATTGACCCTTCCAATTGTAAAAATTACACATTTTATGGAACAGTTTTTAATCTTCTGAATAGACATTAATCTTTTTTTTCCCCTTCCCTTAAATGAATATGGTCGACTTTTAATTCATTCGGAGCAGCCATCTGCTCCGTCTGTTTGCATCTCAATAATATAGTCTTTAATCTGTCAACTCCAAGAAAAAAAAAAGTAAAATCTTTTCTGTAAAAAAATAAAGAAAGAAATAGTATGTTTTAAATATATTGTATTACATAACTTATTAATGTACCTTTAAAAAAAAAAGAAAGAAAAAAATAATATATAGATATATTTTATTTCACATTCTATATTTGTGACTTTTTTATATCTGCTTTTTTAAAGATATAGTATGTTCTAAATATATTTTATTACTTACTTTATATTTGTGACTTTTTATTTATATATATGTGTATATATATGTATATATATATATATATATATATATATATATATATATATATATATATATATATATACACACAAATATAAATATATATATATTTATTTAAGAAATAATATTTTCTAAATATATTTTATTTTATTACATATTTTATATTTGTGCCTATATATATATATATATATATATATATGTATTTATTTATTTTTTTAAAGCTATAAAGCTATAGTATGTTTGAAATATATTTTATTTTATTACATATTTTACATTTGTGCCTTTTTTATAGCTTGTATAAAGAAATATCAGGTTCTAAATATAAACTTACTTTAATACATATTTTATATGTGTGCCTTTATATATATATTTATGTATATATATATATATTATTTTTTAAAAACATCTTTAAAGCTATGTTCTAAATGTATTTTATTACATATTTTATATTTGTGCCTTTTTTTAAGAAATAGTATATTCTAAATATATTTTATTTCATATTCAATATTTGTTTTTTATTTTATTTTTTTATTTTTATT